>NC_025993.2:73273433-73423147 GCF_000442705.2 Elaeis guineensis | reverse complement strand
CCTCTGTCACTGATCATGTATTATACATGATCGAGCTGATGGAGCGTTTGAGCAAGCTCGGCTTTCCCTTGCATGAGCAGCTTGGGAAAGATGCAATACTGAACTCGCTGCCCAAGTCTTATCTCCCATTCCTCACTCATTATAGAATGATAAAGCCTAAAGTAAACTACCATGGGTTACTGGGGTTGCTTCAGAACTTTGAGAAGGATCACCAACTCCACAAGGAGTCGGTGAATTTAGTGGGAGGTTCGTCTTCTGGTTCTCGACCCTTTGAGAAAGGGAAGAAGAATAAAAAGAAGAAAGTGAAGAAGGTGCTAGTTCAGGCTGGGACATCAGTGCAGGGCCAGACTAGAAAGATCAAGCCTGATAAGAGTCAAACTAAATGCTTCTTTTGCAAGAAGCGGGGGCACTGGAAGAGGAACTGTCCTCAGTACATTGCCTCCCTGGACTCGAACAGGCAGAGAAAGAAGCAAGCTGCTGCTGGGCAAGATATTTATATGATAACTCCTTGCAATTTTTCTATTTGTAATATAACTAACTGGATATTGGATACCGATAGCCCTTACCATATTTGCAATTCATTGCAAGGGTTGCAGGTCAGTAGGAGATTCGAGCAAGGCGAGAGGTTCCTGAACGTTGGAGATGGAAGACCAGTTTCAGTTCTAGCATTAGAAATATTGAAACTTATATTTTAATCCCATACCTTTATTCTTAATGATTGTCATTTTTATTCCAGTTTTTTTTTAAATATTATTTCTGTAGGCCTTCTAGCCAAAAATGAATATGAAATTTCAATAAAGAAATAAATTTGTAATATCATTATGAATGGTGTTACTATTTTTTGTGTATATTTGAACAATGGTGTGTCTATGTTATCACAACCTATTAACAAAGTCTATTCTACTGGCAAGCACCCTAGATTAGATAGTGTATAAGATATCTACTTATGGCACTATAGGCTAGGTCATATAAACAAGAACAGGATAAACAGGTTGACTCAAGAGGGAATCCTCAAAGTCAGTGATTGTGAATCACTTCCAATCTGTGAGTCCTGTCTTCTTGGTAAAATGACCAAGTCATCTTTTACTGAAAAAGGTGAGAGAGCTACTGAGCTCTTGGGTCTAGTACATACTGATGTATGCAGGCCCATGAGCACAAGTGCTAAAGGTGGATATTTCTACTTCATCACTTTCATGGATGATCTATCCAGATATGGATATGTCTATCTGATGAAACATAAGTCGAATTTATTTGAAATGTTCAAACGATTGCGAAGTGAAGTAAAAAAATAAACTAGGAAGAGTATTAAAACTCTTCAGTCTGACCAAAGAGGAAAATACCTTTCTGGTGAGTTTTTCACATATCAAAAAGAGAATGGGATTCTCTCCCAATGGACTCCTCCAGGAACACCACAGCATAATAGTGTGTCTAAAAGGAGAAATCAGACTCTGTTAGACATGGTCTGATCCATGATGGGTTTTTCCAGCTTATCGATATCCTTCTGGGGATATGCACTTGAATCGATCTATTATCTGTTAAATAGGGTTCCAAATAAGTCTGTAATTAAGACTCCATATGAGATATGGATAGGACGTAAGCCAGCACTTTCACTCCTTAGGGTCTGGGGGTGCCCGGCCTATGTCAAACGGTTAGTTACAGATAAACTTGGATCTAGGTCTGACAAATGCACATTCATAGGGTACCCCAAAGAGACCAAAGGGTATTTTTTCTATCATGCTGATGAACAAAAGGTGTTCGTCAGCCTTAAGGCACTCTTTTTAGAAAAGGAGTTCTTTGGTGAAAGAATCATTGCCTCTAAGGTTTAACTTGATGAAGTTCAACAGGTAGAAGGACCGACACCAATAGCTGAACCTTAGCCGAATTTGATTAAATCAGATCCGAAGTCTAATGTACCTGCACCATTAAGACGATCCGATAGAGTATCGCGTCAGCCAGACAGATACTATGGTTTCTTGGTCCGGGACGGTGTTCCATCAAACTCGATGAGAATGATGAGGATCCGATCACCTATATGGATGCAATGCAGAGATCTGATTTTGAGAAATGACTTGAAGCTATGAAATTCAAAATGGAGTCCATGAAGGTCAACGATGTATCGATATTGGTTGACCCACCTGAAGGGGTTAAACCCATTGGGTGTAAATGGGTCTTCAAAAAGAAGAGGGGCGCAGACAGAAAGGTGGAGACCAATAAAACCCATCTGGTTGCCAAAAGGTATCGTCAATATTATGGTATTGACTATAACAAGACATTCTCCCCTATGGCAATGCTCAAATCCATTCAGATAATGCTTGCAATAGCTGTCCATCTGGATTATGAGATCTGGCAGATGGATGTAAAGACAGCTTTCCTGAATGGAAAGCTGACCGAAAAGGTGTATATGATGCAACCTGAGGGGTTTACATTCACAGATGAGTTCAAGGTGTGCAAGCTTCTGAGATCCATTTATGGATTGAAGCAAGCTTCTCGGAGTTAGAACATACATTTTGATAAGGTGATCAAAATGTATGGCTTCGTTAAGAATGGAGAAGAACCCTGCATCTATAAATAGACAAATGGTCCAGTTGTGGTATTCCTTGTCTTGTACGTGGATGACATTCTCTTAATCGGGAATGACATCCCCGTACTACAGGGAATAAAAGTTTGGTTGTTATCGCAGTTCTCCATGAAGGACTTGGGTGAAGCATCCTACATCCTAGGGATGAAGATCTATAGGAATGATCTAAAAGGATGCTTGGGTTATCCCAGTCCACGTACATAGACACTGTGCTGAAGAGGTTCAATATGGAGTATTCCAAGAAGGGCTATCTATCGATAGGCCATGGAATTTCTCTCTCTAAGAAGGATTGTCCGACAACTCTCGAAGAGAGAGAGCGTATAAGTAGAGTCCCATATACTTCGATTGTGGGATCTATCATGTACGCCATGATATGTACAAGGCCAGATGTGGCATGCTCACTAAGAGTAGTGAGTAGATACCAATCTGATTTTGAAGAAAATCACTGAAAAGTGGTTAAAGCCATCCTTAAGTATTTGAGAAATACTAAGGACCAATGGTTGGTTTATGGTAAGTCAGATCTGAAACTTGTGAGGTTCACAGACTCCAGCTTTCAATCTGACCATGATGATAGCAGAAGCGTGTCGGGTTATATCTTTACTCTGAATGATAGAGCCATCTGCTAGAAGAGTTCCAAGCAGTATATTGTGGCAGACTCTGTTTGTGAGGTGGAGTACATCGCAGCATCGGATGCCGCAAAGAAAGTTGTATGACTAAGAAAATTCATCACTGAGCTCGGAGTAGCACCCTCCCTCGATGGTCCGATCCTGCTCTACTACGACAGCACTGGTGCCATAGCTCAGGCAAAGGAACTCAAAGCACACCAGCGGACGAAGCACATTTTGCACCACTTCCACCTGATCCAGAAGATCGTAGATCGAGGTGACGTCGATCTTCAGAAGATCGACGGAAAGGAGAACTTGGCCAACCCCTTCACTAAAGTCCCGATGATAAAAGAGTTCGACAATCACAAGTCGAAGATGGGTATTAGATACTATGCCGAGTGGCTTTAGGACAAGTGGGAGTTGTTGAGAAATATGTTCCAAAAGTCAATCATCAACCTGTTGACGGTTGAGCAACCTTGTATTGTAATTGATTTGTTAATAAATAAAATATATTTTTAGCATTTTCATAATTAGTTTTCATCTTCTAATGAACTTCGTTGTTGTGATGAATTCTTTAGGACTATTTAGGTTCGATAAAGAGAGGATTTATCGATTAGTCCTTAAAACCGTTCACGACCAAATGATAGGCTGTTAATAAGGACAACAGCTTCTATCGAGAATAGATCGCTGTAGGCCATATGGGTTGGTTGTCCTCTTAACCAAAGAGTGTGGAGACACTGGTATGGCATACAGGTGAGATGTAAGGGTACATCATCATGGAACATGACCAACTCCAGAGCATTCTGCTATCAAAAATATCTTTGATGGGATATAGGTATAAGTGTCTCTTAGACCTGAGATCGCCTCAATGACTTGCAAGCAACTCACTGTGCTTTGGTACTGGACTAACTGAATTTTTAATTCAGTGATGGAAGGCTTCTGGGCATAGTCAAGTACTTGCGAAGTCGGAGTGTGATCAAGATGGGATTGACCACTCCAAGAGTTGGAGAAGAACAAATCACTGTATTTCAATTTAGCAAAACCTTGGCCAGGGTAATCCATCAGATGGATTTGATATTTTGAAATACAATGTGGACAACCTGATCAGAGTTGACAGTGGAACTCTGAGGTGTCCTATGAGCATTTTGGTCAAGGAGATAAATTATATGGAAACTATATCCACATAGATTCTAAGGATGTTGTTCTACACATTCGACCTATCCGACCATTGGGTACCATTGCTAGATGGTCACTTTATTGGTACAGAAATTTATTTCTATACTATCGGCTTAGGTTCGAACCTATGAGGTCACACACATTAGAGTTCACGATCCGATCGGATGGTTGATCAATGATTGAGAATCATTCTAGGGTTAAACGATTAATACGATTGATATTTAACCTAGTGCAAGTGTTGCAAGAGGATCGATTAGCAATTTGATTGCTAATTGGTTTAATTTGATTAAGCTAATGAGCTAAAATTAAGTCTAATTGAATATAATTTAATTAGATTTAGTTTGGGCTTGATTGGATCAAGTCCAATTGGTTTATTGGATAAGCCAAGTACAAGGAAAAACTAGTCCTAGTTCAATTAGGACTTGGGTCAACCTAATTTCTAATTCTATTAAAAAATTAAATCTAATTTAATTTGATTAAATTAAATTTTTAATTGGGTTAAGACCTATTTTACTTGGTTTGATTTAGTTTTGATTTGATTTGGTTTGAGAAACCAAATTTGAACAAGTCATAGATTGAATCCTAGTAAGACTAGGATTCCACCTTGCGCCACCTTAGCCCCCCATGCCCACTCTCTCTTATTTTATGTGACAAAACCTTCTCTCCCAGGCCTTCATGTATGCCTAAAACTTTTCACTCTTTCTCTCTTACATGGAATGTGGTTGTGGACCAAGTCAAAGTTGGAATTTGTTTGGATTTCAAATTCTATGAGATAGAATTTTAGGAAACCAAAACTCTTTCCTTATGGCACTGATTTTATCCAGATTTTTTTTAAAATTTTTGTGGCTTTCATGGCACATATTGTGCACCCTTTTCTGATGGTCCATGGTAGAAAAAGAAGGAAGGGGCACCCAAGAGTTGGGCACACCTTGTTTTGCCCTGTTTGGATTTTCTTTAACTCGGTATTTGATCTAGATAAGGATTTTTTATTTCTCTTAATTTAAGATAAATTTATTCTTAAAATTTTTGAAGATTATATAGCACTGAGAGTCCTCTGGGTTGTATGAAAATCAGGGAGAAAGAGTGTAGGGGCATGGAGATATAATAGACACAAGACTATGTGTCTGGGTTAGAGCAAAGAGAAGAAGAAGAGGGTCTTCTTGTAGGGTTGCTGTGTTCACCTCTTTTCTTCCTCTATCTGTGAGTTTTTTGAGAGTGTCTCATATTTAAAACTTCTTCTCCTACTTTTCATCTTTGGAAGAATCCAAATCAAGAAGAAGGAGGCATCTGATCGACCATCGAAGAAGGATCAGCACAGTACTAGCATACTGTGCTGATTTTCTGGATCAGGACTTCTAATCGTGATTCGTAGGCTCATGTGGATGACTCTTAGAGGTCGGATGCATGTGCGGCTCACAACATTATCCTCAAGTCCAGATCAGCAAAGATAGAATGTCTAACTTGCAAGGTAATAGATCTGATCTATTATATTTTACATACATTAGATGTAGTATAGAAACATGTTGATATGATCAACATGTAGTTCTTGCTCTTCATATTTTAGTTTCTGATTTAATGCCATGTAATAATCATGTAATAGGATCTTAGATCTAGGAATTCTCTGATTTTATAAGATAAATTTTGATTTATTTTAGTCTTTCGCTGCCTGATCTTGAAAAAGTTTCAAGATCTAACCCTGAAACTCTAGATCTGGTTCCTTCACTAATTTGATTTTTATCTTAAAAAAATAGAAAAAAAATCTGAAAGAAGAACTCCTTCTCCAAGGCTGTGCACAAGAAAGAAGATCCTTCTTCTTTCTTTTCTTTCTCTTATATAACTAGCAGAGGAGCCTCTCTTTGATGCCTAAAAACCAACAGTAAAAGCTCTCAAAAATCCTTTCAAGAGGGGAGGAGAAGAGGGGTTGGCATCATATGGAATTGTTGGATGCCCCTCCTTTTTTTTTTCTATGGCGACAGCAAAGAGGGAGACACCTTATTTTTCTTTCAGGGAACATAGGGGGCATGGCCTTTTCTTGGGCATGAGATCTCACTATGAAAGGGAGTGGAGGCATGAGGAAGAAATAGGCACATAGGTTTTAGGAAGTTGGTTAAGTCCTATTACAAATAAGACTCAAGAATCTTATTCCAACTCTAGCTAACTCTTAGATCCAATCTTAATCAATTTAGGAATTAGTTATAACAAACTAACTAATTAGATTCTAGCCCAATTATGAAACCAATTAGGCCCTAATCCAATTGAATAATTAGTTAGATTAAATCCCTATTGATAAAAGAATTGATTCTTGATGGATATCAGGGAAGTTATTTGATAATAGAGCTTGATCCAATCAAGCCTATTATCCAACAGAGTTTGAACCAATCAAAATATATATAAAACTAATTAAATTTCATTCAACTTAGAATTTGATTTGCATCTCTGAGATCAATTAGAACAAGTCCTATTTCTAATTGGGATGAATCCAATCAATCCAAAATCAATCTAATTGAATCTAATTCAATTAGATCTAATCCAATCCCCATTGCTCAATCAAATTGAACCAATTAACAACCATATTGTTAATTAATTATTTTTTTAATTTTTCAACCATTAGTAAATAATTTATTACAATCTTTGCATAAGATTAATCATCAATCAAATTGATAATTAAACCCTTCAATGATTTATAATCGTCGATCAACCATTTGATCAAACAGGTACTTCTATGTGTATGACCACATAGGTTCAAACCTAAGCTGATAGCACAAGAATAATTTTTATACTAATTGATGTTATCATCTAGTAAGAGTTTCTGACATTCGAATAGGCCGAATGTATGTCCAGCAACACTCTAGAACCCATGTGGATATAGTTATCGTATAATTTATCCCTTTGATATTTGATGCTCAAGGATGACTAAGGGCTAAATTGTCAACCCAGAAAAAGTGGTCCATATTATGTCTCAACCTCAAAAATCTTGTGACTCCTCACTAGGACTATTTTGGTCAAAGTTTTGCTAGATTGAAATACAATGATGCATCATCTCCAATTTTACTTGAAGCGGTCAATTCTATCTTGACTCGCACTCATACTTCACAAGTACTTGACTGTACCCAGTAACCTTCTATCATCGAATTAGAAATTCGGATAGTTCGGCATCAAAGCACAGTGAGTTGCCTGCAAGTCACCGAGGCAGCCTCAGGTCAGAGGGACACTTATACCTATATCCCATCAAAGCAACTCTTGATAGCAGAATGCTCCAGAAGTGGTCACGCTCAGCGAAATGTACTCCTACATATCACCCGTATGCCATATCTGTGTTATCACATATCTTGGTTAAGAGGACAACCAACTAATATGATACACAACGACCTACACTTGATATAATTATCATCCTTCTAACAATTGTATCATTTGATCGCGAGTAAGATTTAAGAACCATACGATAAATCCTCCTTTATCATTTTGAAAGTAGCTCTAAGGACTTCATCAGAAGTGGTCACGCTCAGTGAAATATACTCCTACATATCACCCGTATGCCATATCTGTGTTATCACATGTCTTGATTAAGAGGACAACCAACTAATATGATACACAACGACCTACACTTGATATAATTATCATCCTTCTAACAATTGTATCATTTGATCGCGAGTAAGATTTAAGAACCATACGATAAATCCTCCTTTATCATTTTGAAAGTAGCTCTAAGGACTTCATCATAATATATGAGTTCTATTTAGGAAGATGTATTTCTTATGATGAATCTGTCCGATAACATTTATCATTTTATAATTCATATACATATGTGGAGCACAATCATCTACAACCTAGATGATTGACTTTAGGATACATTTTTCAACAACTTTCATTTGAACTAAAGCCAATCAAATCAATATCAAATATCCATCTTCTATTTGAGATTGTCGAACTCATTAGATCTGATTGCTCTAATCAATGGGCCGGTCAAGTTCTTCTTTCAGTCGATCTTTCTAAGATTGACTTTATTTCGATCTTATCGAATAAGGTGATTGCAATGTAGAAAGTGTTTGGTTCTCTAATAGAATATCAGTTCTTTAGCTTGAGCTATGACTCCAGTACTGCTGTCAATACAGAAGGACTGGACCATCAATAAAGGGTGCCACTTCAAGCTCGCTAATGAACTTTTATAACCAAACAACTTCTTTACCAGCATCAAATGTCATAAAGAACTCTGTATCATAAATAAAACTGGCTACTGACTATTGCATGGAATCTTTCCAGCACGTCACTCCTCCTTTTAGGATAAAAATATAACTTGACACAACTTTATCATTTCGATCTGACTAGAAATTAAAATCAATATTCTATAGATTTTAAGTCAGACTCTCTATAAACGAGCCATTGATCTTTAGTATTTCATAAATACTTAAAGATGGTTCTCATAACCTTCCAAACCTTTATGGAGAACAGAGATAACAACCAAGCTTTTATTTTCTTTAATGTAAGGATGTCATTTTCGATTAAGAGAATTTTATCCAAACAACACAAAGAATACTTTTACAGAATTATCAGTCCATTTATACATACAGAATTCTACTTCATTCTCAATGAAGCGATTTGTTCAAAATGTATGTTCTAACTCTGAGAAGCTTGATTCAATCTGAATGGACTTGAAGATTGCCATAAGAAAAATATCTCATCATAGTCAACACTATAATTTTGATGAAATTCTTTAGCAACTGGATAGAATTATTAGGTCTCCACCTTTCCGTCTGTACCTTTATCCATCTAAAATCCACTTACACTCTATGAGTCTCACCCATTCAGGTGAATCAACGAATGTCCATAAATCATCGATCTTCATGGACTTCACTTCAAATTTGTTGGTGTAGAATTCCACCGACGTCGGAAAAGTTAGAGTTGAAGAGATCGCATCCACCGTCGGGACCTGCAATAGAAGTCTAAATCGGAGTTGGGGGTGCTCCGGCAAGACCCTCCGATGCTCAAGTCAGTACTCTGCCTCAACAGAAATGAAGCACTCAAATAGAATTTTAGCAGAGTTTCGAGATAGAGTTTTTTAGCTTAGAGAAGAACGTATCTGGGGGTCCCTTTTTATAAATGGAGAGCGTAACTGATCGACAGCGACATCTGAAACTGCCTAGTAGTGGGCCGTTCGTGGCCACGCGGAGTTTGTTGCAGAGAGTAGTGGCGTCAGTGGGCCGTTCAGAACCACGTAGAGTTTGTTATGGAAAGTGGAGTGGTGTCCGTTGTCGTGACTTGCCAGAGATGGTGGGGCCACGTGGAATCTGTTACAGAGAGCGGAGTGGGGTAGTGGCCATTGTCGTGACTTGCCAGAGAGTTCGGGCCTAATGGCTGAAGCTCGACTGGGACGTCTGATGGAGCGGAATGGCTTTCTGTCTCTACAATCTAAGAGAGGCTCGGATGTTTCTGAGGTTGCTGATGAGTCCACTATTGTCGGGTACTTTGGATGCTAATTGGGCACTGATGCTGCAGGCGAAAGTCATCTGCTGTAGAAGCTCGGACGGAGACTTTCTGTTGGAGAAGTCCGATAAGAGTCCGATTGCTAGAGGAGTCCATCTAGAGTTTGCCTGATGTAGAAGCTCGTCTGAGGACTGTCCGTCGGAGAGGTCCGATTTCATGAGGAATTCGAAGAAGATCGACCGACAATGGGGTTCGGATGGCATTGTGGAGGTTCATCCGCTAGAAGAGTCTTGAGGATACTGTTGAAGGTCGAATGTTGAAGGAGTCTGAGATTCAATTCTGCTGTAGAAGTTCAGACGAAGACCTGTTGTCATGGAAGTTCGGATGGAGACTTCTTATTGTAGAAGTCCCACTGCTAGAGAAGCTCGGACATTGACGAAGTTCGAAAGAAGTTTGGAGTAGAGATCCGACTGGTGGAGCCCGTCCGTTGTAGGAGTTCGTCTGGAATCCCTCCGCTGTAGAAGTTTGGCTGGGATCCGGCTCTCATTGGAGCTCGAATGAAATTCGGAAGGTGGTCGACCGCTATAAAAACTTGGATCGAATCTGATTACTGTAGAAATCCTGCTATTGGAGAAGCTCGGACACTGACCAAGCTCAGAAGAAGTTTGGAGTAAAGTCATTCATGGTCGGGAGAAGTCTGGAAGAGATTCGGAGAATAGTCGATCACTGTAGAAAATTGACTGATAGTGAAGCTCAAAAAGTGCTTGGAGCAGCCCGGTAGATGAATGGAGGAGCTAATTATCAGAGAAGTCCGAATGATATTATGGAAGCTCGGACAGTCGGGGGAGTTCAAAAAGATGCCACACAAGGTCGGAAGTCGGAAGAGCCCTGGAAGGGTCGGCCTTTTACGAACTTCGGCTGGGGTTATTTTATACCCAACACCAGTCCCTCTACTTTCGAGTTCGGGTTTCAAATGAAAAAAGTACAGAGAAATTTTCACAGCTAAAGTTGCCTCCCTCGATTTTCGTACTCGATTGCTTCCAGATATTTTGGCATTTGGCACGCTGGTGCTGGAGCCTTTTCAAATCGAGGCGATCCGAAAAGATTTTTTCAAAATTTCTACTGGAGCGTTGCTTTAGGTATAGCACAATAATGGTTCTATCAGTTGTCAACCACCTTTAGTCGCCTGCCACGATGAGTGGGCCATGCGGCGGTTATAGATCGGCCAGAGGAAATCTGCGGTCATTATTGCATCAGACCCCATCGCCTATTTAAACCCGCCTCCCTCCTTCAGGGGTCTCACTTTGCCTGGGAGTTTCTTCGATCCCTCCTTCTTCTTGAGAGTTTCATTCTTCCCCAGCGTCCTTCTCGGCCTTAGGCATTCTTTGAGTCATCTCCATCTCTGCATCTCTGCATCCTTCAGACCAGCCTAGGTTAGTTCCAGAACTCCCCCTTTTCTTTTTCATGGCTCTGTTTCTAAGCTGTGCCGATCTTCTTTCATTGCAGATATGGATGCGAACGTGGCTTGGATGTTAGCCAAGAGTCTCAAGGCCCACAAGAGGAAAGGTGCTGCAACTTCTGGGTCGGCGAAGAAGGCGAGGGTAGAAGAGACAGATCCGACCGTGCTTCGCCTTGATCGCCCAGAGCCCGTGCTTGTGGTACATCTTCGACCGTGAGTACTTCCCGATCTCATGAGAGGGGGAAGCAAAAGGGGGATTGGAAGAAGAGGTTAAGTACTTAAAGCAATTCTCGATGATGATTGGAACCGAGAGTTCAAAGTCTGAAGAAGCCGAGCTTTCTTAGAGCTTTTTTACCTTTTATTCTACGTATTCCTTTCTTTTCTTGTTGCTCTTTTTTTTTTGGCCTTCAAAGGTTTTGTAACGTGCACTTTACTAATGAAATGAAAAAAAAATTTTCATTACCTTGTCCATTCTTGCATTTAGTTATCATATACCGAACTTCTTTTGTCTTCTGTCTTATTCGATGTCAACATTGTTTGAAGATTTCTGATCATCGCCGTATTGATTCACCCTTAGGGATAGGAGATTTTCAACAAGGGTTTTCTTCCTCGTTGAGATGAGGTTCCTTGAACCTTGGATGTAGTTCATTTTTTTTTTTATCTCTAGTGTAGCTCGTCGCTTTTTCTTCTTTTTTTTTGTGTTAGGGCGAGGGTTTTCTTTCTGCTCCTAATGGGATTGTAGGGGTGTAGAGGAGTTGCTGAGGGGCTTTTCCCTTCATCCGATCTCAAATGACCAGATCTTCATTTGTATTAGGACGAGGTTCTCCTCCTGTTCCCGACATAATCAATTTCAGCTCATGTTAGGATGAGATCTTCCTCCTGCTCCTAACAGGACTGCAGAGGCACATAAGGGTCGTTGCAAGGGCCTCTCCCCCCATCCGATCTCTAAATAATCGGACCTTCAACTTTGCTCATGTTAGGATGAGGTTCTCCTCCTGTTCCTAACATGACTGTGGGGGCACATAAGAGCCGTTACAAGGGCCTCTCCCCCCATTCGGTCTCTAAATAACTGGGCCTTCAACTTTGCTCATGTTAGGATGAGGTTCTCCTACTGTTCCTAACATGGCTGTGGGGGCGCATAAGAGCCGTTGCAAGGATCTCTACCCCCATCCGATCTCTAAATAATCAGGCCTTCGACTTTGCTCATGTTAGGACGAGGTTCTCCTCCTGTTCCTAACATGGCTGTGGGGACACATAAGGACCGTTGCAAGGGCCTCTCCCACCATCCGATCTCTAAATAATCGGGCCTTCAATTTTGCTTATGTTAGGATGAGGTTCTCCTCCTATTCCTAACATGGCTGTGGGGGCATATAAGGGCCGTTGCAAGGGCACCCATCCGGTCTCTAAATAATCGGGCCTTCGTTCGTGTCAGGATTAGGTTTTCCTCTTGTTCCTGACATGCTTAATTTTGATTGTCTGAAAGAGCTACTTCCTGTCATCATAAGCTCATACCAAAAGAAAAAATATGCGAGTATGAAAGAAACTTTTATTTAAGGCAAAGTTATCAGTAATACATTCGTAGATTTTTCAAATTCTATGGTCGCAGAAAGTCTGCTCCTCCGAGCTCTTTTAAATAGTATGTTTCGGGCCGAACCACCTCCCTGACTTCATACAGACCTTTCCAATTAGGGGCGAGTTTTCCTTGATTCTGAGGTTGTGAGATGGTGGCTCATCAAAGTACTAAGTTCCCCGCTCTGAAGGCCTTGCTCTTGATCCGGGAGTTGTAGTAGCGGGCCACTTTCTGCTTGTAGGTGGCCATCCGAACTTGAGCTGTCTCCTACTTTTCTTCTAATAAGTTAAGGTTGGCTTTGAGATCCTGTGAGTTACGCTGCTCGTCGAATGCCATAACTCGCATCGATGGAAGTTTGAGTTCGATGGGGATCACAGCTTCTGTTCTGAAGGCTAAGGCAAAGGGGGTCTCCCCGGTGGGCAGTCTTTGGGTAGTTCGGTATGCCCACAACACATGATAAAGCTCATCTGCCCAAGTTTCCTTTGCCCTTTCAAGTCTCGCCTTGATTCCTTACAGCAGAGTCCTGTTAGTAACCTCGGCTTCACCGTTTGCTTGCGGATGGGCTACTGACATGAAGTTATGGGAGATGTTTAAGTCTTCACAAAATTCAGCAAAACTTGCCCCAGTAAATTATCGCCCATTATCAGTAATGAGAGTTCTGGGTAGGCCGAACCTACAGACAATTGACTTTCAAATAAAGTCCTACACCTTAGCTTCTGTAATTTTTGCCAAAGGTTCAGCTTCGACCCACTTGGTGAAGTAGTCAATTGCCACTAGGAGGAACTTTCGCTGTTCGGATGCCATGGAAAAAGGTCCGAGGATATCCATCCCCCATTGTGCAAATAGCCATGGGGCACTCAAGGGTGTAAGTTTGGAGGCGGGTTGCCTTTGAATATTTGCATATCTCTGACACCGATCATACCTTCTGACATATTCGATGGAGTCGTGGTACATGGTAGGCCAGTAATAGCCTTATCGGAGCAGCTTGTGGGATAAAAATTTAGCCCCCAGGTGACTTCCGCAGACTCCCTCATGTACCTCCTACAAGGCGAAGTCAGCTTCAGAAGGTCGGAGACATTTCAGAAGGGGCAAAGAGTACAACCTCTTGTACAGCTTGCATTCATAAAGAATATATCGGGAGGCCTGGTTCCTAAGCTTTCGAGCTTCTTTTGCATCAGGAGGAAGAACCCCATCCTTGAGGTACGCAACCAGTGAGTCAATCCAGCTGGGTTCATGGTTGATCTCCATCACAAGCTGTGGCTCTTCCATACTTGGACACTTCAGAACTTCGAAGAAGACTTCTTTGGGCAGTTCAGTCGGAGCTAGTGTAGCCAACTTGGAGAAAAGGTCGGCCCTGGTATTTTTTGCTCTTGGAATCTGCTTGATGTCAAAGCTACCGAAGGCAGGGATGATCTCTTTTATCTTTTTAAGATACTTGGCTATACTGTCCTCCCGAGCTTCATAGTTTCCACTGACTTGTTCCACCACCAATTGGGAGTCACTGTAGACTTGGAGCCGATCTACTTCTAACTCTTTGGCGATCCTCAGTCCTGCAATCAGAGCTTCATATTCTGCTCCATTATTCATCACAGGAAATTCGAAGTGCAGCACGTACTCCACAATAATTTTTTCTGGATTGACCAAGATTAGGCCCGCGCCTGCGCCTGACATGTTGGAGGAACCATCCACGTAGAGGGTCCAAAAACCATCTGGGAGATCTGTTCTTTCTTCAAAGAAATTTGACTGTAGCCCTGAGTTATCAGCTTTACCTTGTTCAAGTTCGGCCTCTTCCAGAATAGTGCACTCCACTATGAAGTCTACTAATATCTGGGCTTTAATCGCCGGCTGAGGTTGATAGTTGATATTGAATTTCATGAGCTCGACTGCCCATTTTGTATCCTTTCGGAAGTGTCCGTTCGATGCAGAACCACCTTGATCGGCTGATCAATGAGCAGTGTTATGGTGTGCCCTTGAAAGTAAGGTCGGAGCCTTTGAGCTGCAATCAACAAGACGTAAGTTAGTTTCTCTAACTTAGTTTACCTAATTTCGATGTCTCTCAATACTCGACTAATGTAGTAGATCAGCCATTGAATTTTTGCTTCTTCCTTAACCAGAACTGCTGTGAGAGCCACAGGGGAGAACGTCAGGTACAGGAATAACTCCTTTTCGGGTTCGGGCTTTGCCAATAGCGGAGGCGAGCCGAGGTAGCTCTTCAATTTTTTGAAGGCTTGCTGGCATTCAGTGGTCCAACAGAAGTTCTTCGGCTGCTTGAGGGTCTGAAAGAAAGGTAGGCATCGTTCGGCCGACCTTGAGATGAAGCGATTCAGAGCTGCTACTCTCCCAATAAGGCGCTGAACTTCCTTTATTGAATTCGGGGCGGTCATTTTCTGGATGGCGTGAATCTTTTTCAGATTTGCTTCGATCCCGTGCCCCGATACCATGAAGTCCAAGAATTTTTCTAAGGTTACTCCAAAAGCGCACTTGGCCGGGTTCAGCTTCATCTTATATTTTCGGAGGGCGTTGAAGCTCTCCTCAAGGTTGGCGATGTGGTTCTTTGTGGACTTACTTTTTACAAGCATATCGTCCACGTAGACCTCCATGTTGCGGCCGATCTGCTCTTTGAAGATCTTGTTCACCAGCCGTTGATAGGTCGTCCATGTATTTTTGAGGCCAAAAGGCATGACCCTGTAACAATAAAGACCATGGTTAGTAATAAAAACAGTTTTTTCTTCATCCTCCGGAGCCATCCTGATTTGATTGTAGCCAAAAAATACATCCATGAAAGTGAGAAGCTCGTGGCCCGAGGTTGCATCCACTAATTGATCAATTCGGGGCAGAGGATAACTATCCTTTGGACAGGCTTTGTTTAGCTTTTTGAAGTCTATACACATCCTCCACTTGCCGTTCGCCTTTTTGACGAGAACCACATTGGAGACCCAGTTCGGGTAGTTGACTTCTCTGATGAACCCGGCTTTCAGAAGTTTATCAACTTCCTCAGCTATTGCCACTTGCCTTTCTAGTGCATGACTTCGGATTTTTTTCTTCGTCGGTCGATGTTTGGGATCAATAGCCAGACGGTGTTCCATGACTCCTGCATCAATCCCTGGCATGTCCGTCGGAACCCAAGCGAAAACATCCGCATTCTTTTGTAGAAAATTGATGAGCTGTGTCCATACCTCTTCTCCTAGATTAGAGCCGATCTTTACCACATGCTCCTCATTCCCATCATTCAAAGGAATTGAGATAAGATCTTCAATTGGCTCACCCCATTCTTCAGCAAGGTCGTCGTGGGTGTCCAATCCATCAACCGGACAGGGGTCGAACTGACCATTTCTTTGAAGGGCTATGTTGTAGTAGTGTCTTGCCAGGGCTTGATCTCCTCTGACCTCTCTGACTCCTTGGCTAGTAGAAAATTTTAGCTTCAAGTGGTAGGTCGATACCACAGCTCGGAGGGCGTTGAGGCCAGATCGACCGAGTATTGCATTGTAGACAGACGGCGCCCTTACTACCAAAAAATCTACTTGTGCTCTTGATTGCTTTGGGTACCGGCCTGCAACCACGGTTAAAGTTATTACCCCTTCCACTGGCACAGCATCGCCAGTGAACCCTACCAATGGGGAGTTTATCGGCCCTAATTGACCATCCAAAATGGATATTTTCGAGAATGCATCGTAAAACAGAATGTTGGCTGAGCTTCCACTATCAACAAGAATGTGGCGTACATCATAGTCAGCAATGTTTAAAGAAACTATAACCACATCATTATGGGAGAATTGAATCTCCCGAGCATCTTCTTCAGTAAAGGTTATAGACTCTTCAGTCCTCTACCGCTTGGACGGTACGGTCGATCCACTGGCTGCTCCCCGTCGGGGTCCTCCAGAGATGGTGTCGACGATCCCGGTTGGAGGCCGATCTTCAGACAGTTCCTCCTTCTTTGGTGGCTCTGGCTGTGGTAGGGCCCTCGGCCAATCCTCCCTACCTTCAGGTCGGTGTCAGATAAATCTATCGAGCCGACCTCGTCTGATGAGCTCCTCGATCCACCGGTTCATCTCTTGGAACCTTTGATCCTGGAGATCTTCTCGACTGCGAGTCTCGAGGGTCTCCTAGTGGAACGGAGGTAGGGACCCTCCGAGGGTGGAATTGTGATCGGACGGAGGGCTCTCCACCTTCTGCTTCTCTTTTCTGGGGAAGACAGGGCGACTGGCCCAAGTGACCCACCCGATCGTCGGATTCTGGAACTCCGATGATGCTCTTTCTAGCCGCACAGATGTCTGTGGCTGCTGCTGCATGGCCTGCACTACTTCGGTGAGGCCTCTGACCTACTGAACCAGTAAGTCGAATTGCTCCATGCCGACTGCCGTTGCCAGAGGAGGAGCTTGGAAAACTGGAGATGAGGTCGGAGCTTGCGGGTCTCACTGAGATCTAGCCACGGAGGCCATGGATCGCCTGGTGGATGCCTTTCGAGGAGGCATCAGGTGGAGATCTGGTGGGAGAAGAAGGAGAAAATATCAAAGAAGATGATCGAAGACAATCTCGCTGAGTGCTCCTTTTAGAACAAAGGTACTGCGAAGACACAGGCCCCTTTCTCTAGCACCAATTCTGTTGGTGCAGAATTTTACTGACATCGGAGAAGCTGGAGTCGAGGAGATCGCGTCCGCCATCGGGACCTGCAAGAGAAGTCTAAACCAGAGTTGGGGGTGCTCCGGCAAGACCCTTCAACACTCAAGTCAGTACTCTGCCTCAACAGAAATGGAGCACTCAAATAAAATTTTAGCAGAGTTTCGAGATAGAGTTTTTTAGCTTAAAGAAGAACATATCTGGAGGTCTCTTTTTATAGACGGAGAGCGTAATTGATCGATAGCGACGTCTGAAACTGCCTGGTAGTGGGCAGTTCGTGGCAACATAGAGTTTGTTGTGGAGAGTAGTGGCGTCAGTGAGCCGTTCAAAACCACGTGGAGTTTATTATGGAGAGTGGAGTGGTGTCCGTTGTCGCGACTTGTTAGAGAGTGGTGGGGCTACGTGGAATCTGTTACAGAGAGCGGAGTGGGGTAGTGGCCATTATCATAACTTGCCATAGAGTTCAGGCCTGACGGCTGAAGCTCGACTGGGATGTCTGATGGAGCGAAATGACTCTCTGTCTCTGCAATCTAAGAGAGGCTCAGATATTTTCGAGGTTGCTGACGAGTCCACTATTGTCGGGTGCCTTGGGCACTGATTGAGCGCTGATGCTACAAGTGGAAGTCATCTGCTGTAGAAGCTCGAATGGAGACTTTCTGTTAGAGAAGTCCGGTAAGAGTCCGATTGCTAGAGGAGTCCGTCTGGAGTTTGCCTGATGTAGAAGCTCATCTGAGGACTATCCATCGGAGAGGTCCGATTTCATAAGGAATCCGATGGAGGGTCGACCGACAGTGGGGTTTGGATGGCATTGTGGAGGTTCGTCCGCTGGAAGAGTCTTGAGGACACTGTTGAAGGTCGAACGTTAAAGGAGTCTGGGATTCAATTCTGTTGTAGAAGTTCGAACAAAGATCAGTTGTCATGGAAGTTTGGATGGAGACTTCTTATTATAGAAGTCCCACTGCTAGAGAAGCTCAGACATTGATAAAGTCTGGAAGAAGTTCAGAGTAGAGATCCGGTTGGTGGAGCCCATCTGTTATAGGAGTTCATCTGGAATCCATCCACTATAGAAGTTCGGCTGGGATCCGGCTATCGTTGGAGCTTGGATGAAATTCGGAAGGCAGTCGACCGCCGTAGAAACTTGGATGGAATCTGATTACTATAGAAGTCCTGCTATTGGAGAAGCTCGAACATTGACGAAGCCTGGAAGAAGTTCGAAGTAAAGTCGTTCGTGGCCGAAAGAAGTCTGAAAGAGATTCGGAGAATAGTCGATCACTGTAGAAAATCGGTTGATAGTGAAGCTCAGAAAGCACTTGGAGCAGCTCGGTAGATGAATGGAAGAGCTCATTATCAAAGAAGTCCTAATGGTATTATGGAAGCTCGGATGGTCAGGGGAGTTCGGAAAGATGCCACACAAGGTCAGAAGTCGGAAGAGCCCTAGAAGGGTCGGCCTTTTACGAACTTCAGCTGGGGTTATTTTATACCCAACACCAGTCCCCCTACTTTCGAGTTTGGGTTCTGAGTGAAGGAAGTACAAAAAAATTTTCACAGCCGAAGTTGCCTCCCTCGATTTTCGTACTCAGTTGCTTCCAGATATTTTGGCGTTTGGTGCACTGGTGCTGGAGCCTTTTCAAATCGAGGCGATCCGAAAAGATTTTTTCAAAATTTTCGTTGGAGCGTTGCTCTAAGTATGGCACAATAATGGTTCTGTCAGTTGTCAGCCGCCTTTCGTCACCTGCCATGATGAGTGGGCCACGCGGCGGTTATAGATCGGCCAGAGGAAATCTACGATCATTATTGCGCCAAACCCCGTCACCTATTTAAACCCGCCTCCCTCCTTTAGGGGTCTCACTTTGCCTGAGAGTTTCTTCGGTCCCTCCTTCTTCCTGAGAGTTTCGTTCTTCCCCAGCATCCTTCTCGGCCTTAGGTGTTCTTCGAGTCATCCCCATCTCTGCATCTCTGCATCCTTCAGACCAGCCTAGGTTAGTTCTAGAACTCCCTCCTTTTTTTTTTGTGGCTCTGTTTCTAAGCTGTGCCGATCTTCTTTCATTGCAAATATGGATGCGGACGCAGCTTGGATGTTAGCCAAGTGTCTCAAGGCCCACAAGAGGAAAGGCGCTACAACTTCTGGGTCAGCGAAGAAGGCGAGGGTAGAAGAGACAGATCCGACCGTGCTTCACCTTGATCGCCCAGAGCCTGCACTTGTGGTACATCTTCGACCATGAGTACTTTCCGATCTTGCAGAAGGGGGAAGCAAAAGGGGGACTGGAAGAAGAGGTTAAGTACTTAAAGCAATCCTCGATGATAGCTGGAACCGAGAGTTCGAAGTTTGAAGAAGCCGAGCTTTCTTAGAGCTTTTTTACCTTTTATTCTATGTATTCCTTTCTTTTCTTGTTGTTCTTTTTTTTTTGGCCTTCAAAGGCTTTGTAACGTGCACTTTACTAATGAAATAAAAAGAAAATTTTTCATTACCTTGTCCATTCTTGCATTTAGTTGTCATTTACCGAACTTCTTTTGTCTTCTGTCTTATTCGATGTCGACGTTGTTTGAAGATTCCTGGTCATCGCCATATTGATTCGCCCTTAGGGACTAGAGATTTTCGACAAAGATTTTCTTCCTCATTGAGATGAGGTTCCTTGAACCTTGGAAGAAGCAATATTTCTTCCTCGCCCTTAGATATATGTCCTAGAAGCCAATATGGCTGACACATTGTAATATATCTAAGACATAATTTTATACTTAATATATTGATATGATCAATAAAAGGGACAAGTGCTTTTTCATTTAAGTGTAATGTGCCCTTGAATCGTCCATGAAATTAGTTTCGATACATATTCTCAAAGTGTTGAGAATTAGAGACATGTATTTAATTCCTAAAGGCTCCGATCATAGGATCATCATGAGGGTGATGATAGATTCGGATAGACTGACGCGCAAATAACTTTCTTCGAGATAGATGGGTCTCTAATCTACTGTGTAGAGACACAGAGTGATAAGTACGGATGGTTGTTGATAACAACTGACACTGAGTATGATCACACAAGAGATCACTTGGATTTCTATTCAATCGTCAGTGATTATCTCGATGCTGTAGTTGTGTGACGGGTCCTTTGACTTGAGATGGTACTGTTACTTATAGTAAGGATGCTGGAGTTTAACTAACATATAAACATAGATCTCAATGAGCCCTTGTAGTGGATGTTGGCGACAGTTGATCCACTGTAGGAGTGGGGTGCGCATCAAGATAGGATCTATCGACCTTGATAGAGAGGAGTAGTCCTATGAGATTTGAGAGACTAAGTCCAAAAATTTATGGTCACAGTAGAGTGATTGATGGAAAGAAGTTTTCATAGACATCATATCTAGACTTGAGCCAATCAAATCTATCATATGACTGATGTTGAGATTTGACGATTTATCCATGACCTACCATCTAATCGGGACTCATGATAGAGAAACTAAATCATACGTTAACTACACCTAGAGGTTCATTTCAATTCTACTGGATTGTCACTACATACTGCTAGGTGTCACTGATAGATTGTGAGAGCTCACTAGGATTGTTCCGGATCGACAATCTTTGATTGAGTTAGAGCAAAATTGTTCCGACCCATTGAAAAGAGTTTCAATGATACGATGATAGAGATCATTGTATATCTCACTACTAGATAGAATTGAACCTATGAGGTCACACAATAAAGGGATTAGGTCTGGAATAAGAAATTGAGCTTATAAAATGTCAATTGGGTTTAAAGAACCCATTGGATCCATGGTAACCTTGCTAGCACATGGTTGGACCCAATTTCTCTTTTCATTAGGATTACTTATTTGATAAGTTAATTCTAACTTAATTATCTGCTAATTATCTATATGAATAAGATTCATGAGACTCTAATTGTTGGGTGTCTAAGGTTATGGATCACATAAATTAAGGGTGAAAGTCCCTTATGAATCTCCTTGATAGTTATTATGGGGCGCTACTTTGATTTGATCAATTTGGGTGTATCCATTAATTAAAGGACCTTTGATTTTTATATGAGGTGTCTCTTGGGTGAAAAAGAGAGTGTCTAATTATGGGTGCAAAGGCTCCAATAGTTGGCGCCTAATGGGCTTCCTAATGTAAGTTGGATAACTTAAGTTAATAAGAATCCTAATGCAAGTAGGACTTGTATTATATGATTGAATAGGATTCAATCTTTATGCCTATAAAAGGAGACCTCCCCTAAGGTCCTAAGATCATCCAAGCCAGCCCCTCTCCATGCCAAGAGAACCTCCCACGCCCTCACTTCCGCCCTCTTTTTCTTCTCCTTAGGCATCTCCACGCCATACCACTTGGGATGCGCATCCCAAGTTATTTCACACCCAAAAATTGTTGGGCATTCATTGATTGCTGGTTTCTAGTGCTAGTAGTAGTACATAAGCAAAGAAAAAAGATTAGAAAAGAGGAGAAGAAGAAGATCAATGAGAAAGATCAAACGTTAATCATGATCCAGGCTTCGTTCAGATTCAACTGGCTAAATTTTGGAGAATCAAAATTTAGATTATAGAGGACTATTCTAGGCTGATCCTGAGTAGATACTTATAGAAGCTGGATACTTGTATGGCTAACAAAGAGTCTCGTCTCTTTCAGATCCAATTTTGAAGAAAGAGATTGCGAAACATATATGTGATTTGATTACAATTTGAATTTCAGCATATATCAATTTCAGTATATGAAATAGATCCATGTGGTTTTATATTTTTATATATGCATAATTTAGATTAAAATTATTTTAATCTTATTCTCTATTATGGTGTTTAAAAAATAAAATTTTAAAACACATATGCATGCACCAAACCCCGAATTCCAACAATGGATCAAAGCCATGGATTTTCATATGCTGAATTTTGACATACATATTTTTAAAAAAAAATTAAAATCAATTTTTTCTTTGATACATGAGATGTATAGATGGATCAACTAATCTAAAATTTGATTTTGGGTTCAATATTACAACATATAGATAATATGTAATTACATGCATAGATCTGAATTTTGATTTAAAAAGAGTTCTATTCCATGTTCATGTGATACATAGATGCATGCATAAAATCTAAAATTTTTCTATGATCTAAATTTTGATATACATATGTGATATGTGATTGTATTTTTAAATCATAAATTTATCTTTTATCTGATCCATGATTAGTATATAAGATATATGACATCATGCTAAGATCTGAAATTTTACTTAGATCTGATTTTACATACATATATATGATATATATTTGTATGCTAAAATCTAAAAATTATTTTCATATTCTAAAACTTCTTTTCATACAATAAATTTAGATTTGAAATATGATTTTAGAATCTAAAATTTATATTTGTGCATGAGAGTTTTTGTCATGGGAAAATCATAAATTAAGTCATGTAATAGGTTTGCATTTAAGATTTTTGATTTGAGCCATATGAGTCTAATTCGATTAAGTAATTGATCAAACTAAGTTATGTATTGATAAGAGTCAGATCAATTAAGTTAATGATCATACAATTATTGTTGATCAAATTGATTGAATCCCATATATAGAATCGATCAACCTAAGGACCTAATTTGGCTCATTGGTTTGAGCCTGATTTGCTTGAGCTAACCAATTCTGTTCAATTGACCTATTAGTGTCTAAGGCAAGTTAATGAGACATGATTATTTAATTGGTTTCATTAACCAACCTGGCCAATCTATTGGTGTCTTAGAAAGGCAATTGGGGGATCCCACCGATCTCTACTTATTTAGCCAATTTGGAAGATTGAGACTTGAATTAGGTTGCTTAGCAATCTGATTTAGCCCATGCCACTTAAATCGATCATACGATGACTAATTAGATGAGACTTAAACCTAAATCTCTCCATAAATATTAAGTCCATAGGTCTTCCATCATTGTAGATGTGCGGGCGTGCTACCGGTGTTGACTGTTCTCGACTGGTCACAGTGGTTCAGTTACTTCAGGAACATGTAACCACTCTATTAGCAAAGAGTTGCTCCAGGGTAAGGACGGGGTTGGGCCTAATAGCTGTTAGATGAGAGATCCAATGACGGTCTTATACTGCTTGTGATCGGTGGATCAGGCTTAACTAAGAAGTGTGGGCAATAACTGTTAGGTGAGCCCACATGACTTAAAGACCAAGTTAGTACAACATACTTAGTGAAGCATCTGGGCAAGGAGTTGCCTACACATCAGTGTGCATGTTACCAATAACTATTAGGTGAGGTGCATGTCATTGGTGGGACCGCAGCACCCACTAGGAATTCTTTATCGTGTCAAGATTTTTATTTCCTTCTCAGAGAGTGAAGGGATCCAAAAAATTAGTGGGAGTCATTATTTGTATCTTAAAGTCTGAAAAAGTAAATTAAAATACTAAGTATAAAAGTTTAACTTGAATCTTTACTCTTGTAGTTAAATCATCATGTCAGCCTCAAATCCTCTAGCTTGTATCCTTGATTGATAATAATTACAAAGACTGGCTCAGAAACCTCAGAATTGTTCTAACCTTAGAAAAGTTAAGTCATATTCTCTACTAGGATCCCGTTGTGTTATCAAACCATCCTACTGCTAAGTAGAGAGCTACTTTTGAGAAGTGGACGGATGAAGATAGTCGGGTCAAGTGTTATGTACTGGCGTTCATGTCAAATGAGTTGCAAAGCCAGCATGAGCATATGCCCATTGCCCAGGCTATGATCACTCACCTGCAAGAGTTGTGTGATGAGCAAAGCCGTACTGCATGCTTCGAAGTATCCAAGAGACTCTTCAACCTCAAGATGCGCAAGAGGTAGTCTGTCCATGAGCATTGTATGATAGTGATCAAAGACATTGAGGAGCTTGAAAAGCTTGGGCTTGATATGCAAAAGAATTGCAGATAGATCTGATCCTTCAATCCCTTACTAGTTCATATAATCAATTCATCGTGAATTTTCATATGAACAAACTTCACTGCACTATTCCCAAACTTGTCAACATGTTGGTCACAATAGAAGATACCTTGAAGAGTTCAAGAGGTACTGTTCTCACTATAGAATGGACTTCTTCTTCTAAGAGAAAGTCTATTGGAAGGAAGAAGGCTAAATCCACAAAGAAGCAGAAGAGAGAGAGCAAGCCAAAGAAGGATGGTCCAAAGGCAGCTGAGGCAAAGGGAAAGTATTTCCACTGTCATGCTAAAGGCCACTGGAGGAGGAACTGTCCGAAATACTTGGAGAGTCTGAAGACCAAAAAGGGTGATAAATCTTCGAAGTTATGCTCGTAATTGAATCTAACCTTACAGTTACTTCTACTTCTAGTTGGGTATTGAACTCTGGCTCGAGTGCTCATATATGTACCTCAATGCAGGGTCTGATAGAAAGTAGGAGGTTGAGAGAATGTGACATGATCTTTCGGGTCGGCAATGGAGCAAAGGTTGCTGTAGAGGCTGTTGGTACTTACTCTCTTTGATTACCGTCTGGCGTTAGATTAGATTTGAAAGATTGTTATTATGTTTCTGTAGCTAGTCAAAATTTAATTTTTATGTCTGTGCTAGTATAGAAAGATTTTGAAATTAGTTTCAATAAAGACTTTTGTTCCATTTATTTATGAAATAAATTGGTTGCACGGAGTCTTTTAATTGACAGTCTTTATCACTTGCATGTTGATGCGAATATGAACCTAAACGAGCAAATAGTGAGTACCGTAGGCCAAAAGAGATCCAGAGATAAAATTATCTAGAAGTACTTGTGGCACCATAGACTAGGCCATATTGGAGAGGACAGAATAAACAGACTGGAGAAGGATGAGATCCTTGGCTTTCTTAACCCAAAGCCATATCCAGCTTGCAAATTTTGCCTTCGAGAAAAGATGGCCAAGTTGCCCTTTGTAGGACATGGAGAAAGGGCCACAGAGCTACTTGCCCTAGTACACATCGACGTGTGTGGGCCATTTGATGTGTAGGCCAGGGGTGGTTATGAAGGAACCAGATCTAGGGTTTCAGGATTAGATCTTGAAACTTTTTCAAGATCATACAGCGGAAGACTAAAATAAATCAAAATTACTTTCTAAAATTAGAGAATCTCTAGATCTAAGATCTTATTATATGATTATTACATAGCATTAAATCAGAAATTAAAATATATAAATATAGCATGAACTACATGTTGATCATATCAACATGTTTCTATACTACATCTAATGTATGTATTAAATAATAGATCAGATCTATTACCTTGGAAGTTAGATGTTCTAACCTCATTGATCCAGGCTTGAAGATGATGTTGTAAGCCGCACACATGTCCGACCTCTAGGAGTCATCCACACGAGCCCACGAATCTCGATCAGAAGTCCTGCTTCAGGAAATCAGCACAGTATGCTAGTACTGTGCTGATCCTTCTTTGATGGTTGATCAGGTGCCTCCTTCTTGATTTGGACTCTTCTAAAAATGGAAAGTAGAAGGAGGAGTTTTAGATCTGAGATGCTATCAGAAAACTCAAGATGGAGGGAGGAAAGATATGAAAACAAACAACCCTAGAAGAAGACCCTCTTCTTCTTCTCGTTTCTCTCTCTAGATACCCTAACTTGTGTCTTTTATATCTCCACGACCAAAAAGGTTTTCTCTCTAATTTTTGGATGAGCCAAATATTTCTCAAATCTCTATCTTCTCCAAAAGTTTCATAAAGAAACTCATCTTATATAGAGAGATATGATAGAGTCCTTGTCTAGGTCAAATACCTAGTCAAGGCTTATCCAAACAAGGCAAGTTAAGGAGCACCCAACTCTTGAGCACCTCCTCCTTATTTTTGTGCATGGATCACTAGAAAAGGGTGCATAATGTATAACCTAAAAGCCACAGAAATTTCAAAAAAAATTTGGATAGATTCGGTACAAAATTGAAAGAGTTTTGGACTTCTAAAACTTTATCTCATAGAATTCGAAATCCAAACTTATTCCTTTTTTGATTTGATCCAAACCACCTTCCATGTAAGAAAGAAGAGAGGAGACCTTTTGTGAATATGGGAGAGACCCGGGAGAGGGCTTTTGTCACACAAAATAAGAGGAGATTGGCGTTGAATGAGAGAGAGGGTGTGGGGAAGGCTTATGTGGTGCAAGGTGGAATCCTAGTCTTACTGGGATTCTATCTTATGACTTGTTTTAATTTGGTTTTCCAAACCAGATCAAACCAAAATTGGATCAATCCAATTAAAATAGATTTTAACCCAATTAAAAACCTAATTTAATCAGATTAAATTAGATTTAAATCTAATTTAATTTTCTAATCAAATTAAAAATTAGATTGACCCAAGTCCTAGTTGAACTAGGACTAGTTTTTTCTTGTACTTGGCTTATCCAATAAACCAATTAGACTTGATCGAATCAAGCCCAAACTAAATCTAATTAAATCATATTTAATTAGACTTAATCTCAATCCATTGGCTTAATCAAATTAAGCCAATTAGCAATCGAATTGCTAATCGATCCTCCTGCAACACTTGCACTGGGTTAAATGTCAATCGTATTGATCATTTAACCCTAGAATGATTCTTAATCGTTGATCAACCATCCGACCGGATCATGAACTCTAATGTGTGTGACCTCATAGGTCCGAACCTAAGTCAGTAGCACAGGAATAAATTTTTGTACCAATCGAAGTGACCATCTAGCAATGGTATCCGACGATCGGATAGGTCGAATGTGTAGAACAACATCCTTAGAATCCATGCGGATATAGTTTTCATATAATTCATCTCCTTGACCAAAATGATCATAGGACACCCCAGAGTTCAACTGTCAACTTTGATCAGGTTGTCCACATTGTATTTCAAAATATCAAATCCATCTGATGGATTACCCTGGCCAAAGATTTGCTAAATTGAAACACAGTGACTCATTCTTCTCCAACTCTTGGAGTGGTCAATCCCATCTCGATCACACTCTGACTTCACAAGTACTTGACTATGCCCAGAAGCCTTCCATCTCTGAATTAGAAATTCAGTTAGTCCAGTATCAAAGCACAATGAGTTGCTTGCAAGTCACTGAGGCGATCTCAAGTCTAAGGGACACTTATACCTATATCTCATCAGAGATATTCTCGACAGCAGAATACTCTGAAGTTGATCACGTTCAATGATGATGTACCAGTATATCTCACCTGTATGTCATACCAGTATCTCCACACTCTTTGATTAAGAGGACAACCAACCCATATGGCCTACAGCGACCTATGCTCGATAGAAGCTGTCGTCCTTATTAACAGCCTATCATTTGGTCGTGAACTGTTTTAAGGACTAATCGATAAATTCTCTCTTTATCGAATCTAAATAGTCCTAAGGACTTCATCATAACAACGGAGTTCATTAGAAGATGAAAGCTTATGATGAAAAAACCAAATATATTTTATTTAATAACAAATCAATTACAATACTTGATTGCTCAACCGTCAATAGCTTGACGATTGGCTTTTTGGGACACATTTCCCAACAACTCCTATTTATCCTAAAGCCACTCGGCACAGTATCTAATACCCATCTTCAACTTGTGGTTGTCGAACTCCTTTATCGCCAGGGCTTTAGTGAAGGGGTCGGCCAGGTTCTCCTTTCCGTCGATCTTCTGAAGGTCAACGTCACCTCGATCCACGATCTCCCAGACCAGGTGGAAGCAGTGCAAGATGTGCTTCATCCGCTGATGTGCTTTAGGTTCCTTCGCCTGAGCTATGACACCAGTGCTGTCGCAGTAGAGCAGGACCGGACCATCGAAGGAGGGTGCTACTCTGAGCTCGTTGATGAATTTTCTCAGCCACACAGCTTCCTTCGCGGCATCCGATGCTGCGATGTACTCCACTTTACAAACAAAGTCCGCCACAGTATGCTGTTTGAAACTCTTCCAGCAGATGGCACCACCATTCAGAGTAAAGATATAACCCGACACGCTCCTGCTGTCATCATGGTCAGATTGGAAGCTAGAGTCTGTGAACCCCACAAGTTTCAGATCTGACTCGTCATAAACCAACCATTGGTCCTTAGTATTTCTCAAATACTTAAGGATGGCTTTAACCACTTTTCAGTGATTTTCTCCAGGATCAGATTGGTATCTACTCACTACTTCTAGGGAGTATGCCACATCTGCTCTTGTACATGTCATGGCGTACATGATAGATCCCACGGCTGAAGCATATGGGACTCTACTCATACACTCTCTCTCTTCAGGAGTTGTCGGACAATCCTTCTTAGAGAGAGAAATTCCTTGGCCTATCGGTAGATAGCCCTTCTTGGAATTCTCCATGCTGAACCTCTTCAGTACAGTGTCTATGTACATGGACTGGGATAACCCAAGCATCCTTTTAGATCTATCCCTATAGATCTTCATCCCTAAAATGTAGAATGCTTCACCCAAGTCCTTCATGGAGAACTGTGATGACAACCAAACTTTTATTTCCTGTAGTGCGGGGATGTCATTCCCGATTAAGAGAATGTTATCCACGTACAAGATAAGAAATACCACAACTGGACCATTTACCCATTTATAGATGCAGGGCTCTTCTCCATTCTTAATGAAGCCATACGTTTTGATCACCTTATCAAAATGCATGTTCCAACTCCGAGAAGCTTGCTTCAATCCATAAATGGATCTCTGAAGCTTGCACACCTTGGACTCATCTGTGGATGTAAACCCCTCAGGTTATATCATATACACCTCTTCGGTCAGCTCTCCATTCAGGAAAGCTGTCTTTACATCCATCTGCCAGATCTCATAATCCAGATGGGTAGCTATTGCAAGCATTATCTTAATGGATTTGAGCATTGCCACAGAAGAAAACATCTCGTCATAGTCAATACCATAACGTTGACGATACCCCTTAGCGACCAGACGGGCTTTATAGGTCTCCACCTTTCTGTCTGCGCCCCTCTTCCTTTTGAAGATCCATTTACACCCAATGGGTTTAACCCCTTTAGGTGGGTCAACCAATGTCCATACATCGTTGACCTTCATGGACTCTATTTCAGATTTTATAGCTTCAAGCCATTTCTCAGAATCAGATCTCTGCATTGCATCCATATAGGTGATCGGATCCTCATTATTCTCATCAAGTTCGATGGGATCACCATCCCGGACCAAGAAATCGTAGTATCTGTCCGGTTGACGCGGTACTCTATCGGATCGCCTTAATGGTGCAGGTACATTGGGCTCCGAATCTGATCTAATCATATCCGACTTAGATTCAGCTATTGGTGTCGGTCCTTCTACCTGTTGAACTTCATCAAGTTCAACCTTAGAGGCAACGGTTCCTTCACCAAGGAACTCTTTTTCTAAAAAGATTGCCTTAAGGCTGACGAACACCTTTTGTTCATCAGCATGGTAGAAAAAATATCCTTTTGTCTCTTTGGGGTACCCTATGAATGAGCATTTGTCAGACCTAGGTCCAAGTTTGTCTGTGACTAATCATTTGACATAGGCCGGGCACCCCCAGACCCTAAGGTGTGAAAGTGCTGGCTTACGTCCCGTCCATATCTCATATGGAGTCTTAATTATAGACTTACTTGGAACCCTATTTAACAAATAACAAGCTGATTCGAGTGCATATCCCCAGAAGGATATCGGCAAGCTAGCAAAACCCGTCGTGGATCGGACCATATCTAACAGAGTCCGATTCCTCCTTTCAGACATACCATTATACTATGGTGTTCCTGGAGGAGTCCATTGGAAGAGAATCCCATTCTCTCCTAGATATGTGAGAAATTCACCAGAAAGGTATTCTCCTCCTCGATCAGATCGAAGAGTTTTAATACTCTTTTCAGTTTATTTTTTTACTTCACTTCGGAATCATTTGAACATTTCAAATGAATCCGACTTATGTTTCATCAGATAGACATATCCATATCGGGATAGGTCATCCGTGAAAGTTATGAAGTAGAAATATCCACCTCTAGCACTAGTGCTCATGGGCCCGCTTACATTAGTATGTATTAGGCCCAAGAGCTCAGTAGCTCTCTCACCTTTTTCAGTAAAAGGTGACTTGGTCATTTTACCAAGAAAACAGAACTCACAGGTTAGAAGTGATTCACAATCACTGACTTCGAGAATTTCCTCTTGAGTCAACCTGTTTATTCTGTTCTTGTTTATATGACCTAGCCTACAGTGCCATAAGTAGATATCTGACACACTATCTAATCTAGGGTGTTTGCCAGTAGAATAGACTCTTATCGGGCTTGATCTTTTTGGTCTGGCCCTGCATTGATGTCCTAGCCTGAACATGCACCTTCTTCACTTTCTTCTTCTTGTTCTTCTTTCCTTTCTCAAAAGGTCGAGAACCAGAAGACGATCCTCCCACTAAGTTCACCGACTCCTTATGGAGTTGGTGATCTTTCTCAAAGTTCTGAAGCAACCCAAGTAATCCGTGGTAGTTTACTTCTGGCTTTATCATTTTATAATGAGTGAGGAATGGGAGATAAGACTTGGGCAACGAGTTCAGTATTGCATCTTTCCCAAGCTGCTCATGCAAGGGAAAGCCGAGCTTGCTCAATCGTTCCATCAGCTCGATCATGTACAATACATGATCAGTGACAGAGGTACCATCCCATATTTTGGCATTGAAGATGGCACAACTAATCTTGTGCCTCTCCACGTCATCGGATGTGCCAAAGGCATCCTCCAACACTTGAAGCATGTCCTTTGGCTGAGCCATCTCGAATCTATGACTGAACTCATCGCTCATGGCAGCCAGCATGATACAGCGCACCGTGGTCCGGTCACTGAGCCACTTCTGGTAAGTGTCTCTGACTGTTCCACGTGCATTGGCAGCTGGCTCCTCAGGTGCAGGATCCATTATCACATATAGGATCCGTTCATGCTCCAGGACTATCTTCAACTTTCGGTACCAGCTACCGAAGTTGGATCCCACCAACTTATCATTGTCCAAAATTGATCGGAGCGATAGGGAAGTGGCCATATTTGTACAAAGGAGAATCATAACCTAATTAGTAATTGATTCATTAAACCTAAAGATTTGAACTTTAATCAAAAAGTTTCTCCCACTATTTTATTCGAATTGGTAGCCTCTACCTCCAATTCAAGGAATTACCCTAATTTCTTAGTGGGTACTAGAATCCACTTAGACTGCACACAAGCCCAACTTTGGTTGACCAACCCATATACATCTAAGGGTAGGTTCATAACCAATTATTTCTCTAAATAATTTTTAGTAATTTTAATTTTGCCCCAAAAACCTAATCAGTAGGCTTTGGCCTCCACTGTAAGGATCCGATTAGGTCCAACCATTAACATGATCATACTTGGTGTATCTAACCAACGAATGATTAAGCCCAACTTTGGTTGGCTCACCTAACCACCATTAGAGAGACACTTCCAAGTCATCATATGATGAGTGATAATTTCATTAGTCAACAAGCACCAGGCCTTTGGGTCTGCAATAATTATTGAGTTAATGGACTCATTATCAAACACCTTAATAGGAGGCTATGACTCAGTTATCTCCATAACTTTATCATTTTAAGGACCTAATAATTTTAGAGGATTTAAATAATTTAGAGGATGAGGTCAGATGAACCAGCTTATCATGATCCTCCCACTGACTTCACCAAGTCAGCTTAAGGGAGACCATTAAAAGGGCTGGTCTAGGAGCACCTAAATCAGTCACACTGATTTACCTAGCTGACATGGGTCAGCTCGAATAGTCAAGTGATCCGATCAAAATATAATTTCACCAAGAGGCCAGGTAAGTTCGATCAGTGAGAGGGTCTGCCAAAGCTTGCCTTAGACACCATCAGAAATGGCCAGATAAGTGGGCTTCCAATTAAAAACCACCGATCTGGTTTACCTTAGACACCAACTGGTTTAATTAGTTTCGATTAGATCAACCTAACAGTTCATGCTAGACCGCTTAGCCAAGAATCAAGTCCATTTGGTTCTCGTTAAAGACATGAACTTGACCAACTACAACTATTGTAATTGATCTAGAGAATCCTTGACCTAATCTAAGACAACAATTGATTAGATTTAGTCAATTCTCTAATTAAGTCCATCTTTAATCTAACTGTTGGGTGAGGTCTCCTCTTGTAAAATTTTTTTTTCATAGTGAAGTTTGCATGCCCCGTGGAGGCGAGCCCTTTTGTGGCTGATCCACGTATTTTGATTGTTTTTCCTTTTGTTTTGTTTCTTCTTTCTTCCTGCTGCATCGCGTGGTACTGGAAAGATCTTGGGAGGTGGTGTCCTGGCCAGACATCCACCCAACAAGTGGTATCAGAGCAAGGTGGTACAAGGATGCAGATTGCAGTGGTGGTGAGCAAGACTGAAGATGGAGAAAACAGGAACAATCAAGATGGAGATCAACAAGTTCGATGGTAAGAGCAATTTCTCCTTGTGGCAGGCAAGGGTGAAGGACGTGCTCATCCAACAGGGGTTGATCGATGCTCTCTTGTGCGACGAGAAGCCGACCACCATGAAGGTGCGGGATTGGAAACGGCTATAGATGCAGGCGGTGAGTACCATCCGCATGTACCTGGCGGATGAGGTGGTGATCCATGTGCTGAGCGAGACTTCCCCGACGGTGCTGTGGTCGAAGCTCGAGGAGTTGTACATGGTGAAGTCTCTCACCAACACTTTTCCTCTGGAGGCAGTTTTACCAACTGCGGATGACTGAGGGACAGAGCGTGCAGGAGCATTTGAGCCACTTCCAGAAGATCCTCACCAACCTTCTCAGCGTTGGCGAGAACGTTGAGGAGAAGATCAGGGCGCTGGTTTTGCTGGCGTCGCTTTCCTCTTCGTACGGTCCTTGGTGACTGCTCTTCTAGTGGGGAAGAGCACTATCAAGATGGACGAGGTCACCGCGGCGATACTCCAGAATGAGGTTCTCAGGAGGGAGAACCCAGCTTCGAGCTCAGGTGGTGATAGCTCAGCTTTGGTGGCTTCTGAAGGTGTAGGAGGTGGTAGACGGAGCGACAGGAGATCGCAACGAGGGCGGTCTAAGTCCAGGAGGGACTTGAGCAAAACCAGGTGTTACCGGTGCGAGGAGTTGGGGCATCTAGCCAGAGATTGCCCTCAACTGAAAAATCGGATGGTGGCTGCTGTAGCGACGGTCGGCAGTGATTTAAATGGAGATGTCTTTGAGATATCTGATGAGACATCTACTTCTTCCCAGCAGTGGATATTAGATTCTGCATGCCCCTATCATGTGTGTTGCAGAGAGGAGCAGTTTGACTCCCTGGAGAACAGTGAGAGCACTGTATATCTGTCGGATGGATCAAGCTGTGCGATCAGAGGCATTAGGACGGTCAGCTGGAGGACACATGACGGTGCAGTGAGGAGATTGGGGGAGGTCCGATACATATCCGATTTCAGGCAGAATCTTATCTCACTTAGCAGACTGGATTCAAGAGGCTACAGGACGGTAGCTGGTGGAGGAATCCTAAGGGTGCTATGCGGCGATAGGATTGTGCTGGAGGGGAAGAAGGGGAGCAGAGGACATTATTACCTGACAGGGAGCCCAGTGCGAGGTGGAGCATCGGGAGCCAGGCGGAGCCCAGAGCGAGGTGGAGCTCCAGGAGGCGGATCGGGCACGAGACAGGAGACTCGGGAGGACGAGAGGCGACGTCGCAAGGTAAGATTCCTATTGCCGCAGGATGATGCCCCGAGCAGGTCTCAAGTCAGGAGGAGCACAGCATACGATGAAGATTGGATCGAGCAGCCTGGCTCGACTCCCATGTTTGCCCATCCATGATCAGCAGGCGATTGCCCCAGGGCATGGGGGCGAGAAGATCCAGAAGCTCTCGGAGTTCGGAGGAGGCCGAATATTGAGTCGAGGTGGAGATTGTTAGGATTTGACACCTCAAGATTCAGCCCACAGTGAGGTTCGCGATAAAAAATGGAGTCCAACGAGACTAAGATCACCCGAAACGGAGCTCGGATGGAGGAGATACGAGCTTTTGAAGTCGGCACGAGAATCGAGGTGGTGGAGGACCGCCGGCGACCGGCGGTGGGCGGCAGCGGTGCGGCCGCAGGCGGCGGTGCGCGGGACGCGCATCCCAGGCCTGCGGCCCAGGCGGGCGTGCGGCCCAGCCAGGCGCGTGGCCCAGGCGGGCGCGCGGCCCAGGCGCGCGCAGGCCAGCGCGCTGGCGCAGCCCAGGCCCGCGCACGCGGGCCATCCCAGGCCAGCGGCCTGCTGGCCCCCTTGCCCCGATCCACCGTGGATCGGGTGGTCCACGGCGCGGCATGTGGACCGCGTGGGCGTTTCCCATGCGTTTCTCACGGTCCACGGTACTATTTCGTGGACCGGAGCACGATCGGACGGCCCAGAGAGATCTCGATCTTGATCCGACGGTCCAGGGGATTTTTTGGCTTTGTTTAGGACTCCTAATCCCTCTCTAATCATGTTTTAAGCTCTGTTTAACCCTTAAAAGGGCCTGAGACGAACAGAGAAGGCATAGGGTTCGGTTTCTCGCCGTACAGCCGTACGAACCTGTGGAGAGAGAGAGAGGCGAGGGCGCTGTGAGAGAAGGAGCAGGAGGCTCCTGGACAGCGGTCGCCAGGCTCTTCAGGGGTTCAGGGGGGTCTTAAAGAGAGAGAGAGCTTTTGTGAGGGGAACTTCAGGTGAGAGAGAATTGGGTGTACAAGGGTTGAGGGTGAGGTCTCCTCTTGTAAAATTGTTAGGATTTGACGCCTCAAGATTCAGCCCACATTGAGCCCAGAGCGAGGTTCGCGGTGAAAAATGGAGTCCAACGAGACCAAGATCACCTGAAACGGAGCTCGGATGGAGGAGATACGAGCTTTTGAAGTCGGCACGAGAATCGAGGTGGTGGAGGACCACCGGCGACCGGCGGCGGGCGGCAGCAGCGCGGCCACAGGCGGCGGCGCGTGGGATGCGCGTCCTAGGCCCGCGGCCCAGGCGGGCGTGCGGCCCAGCCGGGCGCGCGGCCCAGCGGGGTGCCCGACCCAGGCGCGCGCAGGCCCGCGCGCTGGCGCGGGCCGGCCCAGGCCAGCGGCCTGCTGGCCCCCTTGCCCCGGTCCATCATGGACCGGGTGGTCCATTGCGCGGCCTGTGGACCGCGTGGGCGTTTCCCACGCATTTCTCGCGGTCCACGGCACTATTTCGTGGATCGGAACGCGATCGGACGGCCCAGAGAGATCCCGATCTTGATCCGACGGTCCAAGGAGTTTTTTGGCTTTGTTTAGGACTCCTAATCCCTCTCTAATCATGTTTTACGCTCTGTTTAACCCTTAAAAGGGCCTGAGATGAACAGAGAAGGCATATGGTTCGATTTCTCGCCGTACAGCCGTACGAACCTGTGGAGAGAGAGAGAGGCGAGGGTGCTGAGAGAGAAGGAGCAGGAGGCTCCTGGACAGCGGTCGCCAGGCTCTTCAGGGGTTCAGGGGGGTCTTCAAGAGAAAGAGAGCTTTTGTGAGGGAAACTTCAGGTGAGAGAGAATTGGGTGTACAAGGGTTGAGGGTGAGGTCTCCTCTTGTAAAATTTTTTTTTCATAGTGAAGTTTGCATGCCCCATGGAGGCGAGCCCTTTTGTGGCTGATCCACGTATTTTGATTATTTTTCTTTTTGTTTATTTCTTCTTTCTTCCTGCTGCATCGCGTGGTACTGGAAAGATCTTGGGAGGTGGTGTCCTAGCCAGACATCCACCCAACACTAACCATAGGTCTAACCCAATTAATGGATCTAATTCCCACTAACCCATTAACCCAATGTGTTATGGTTTGTGTCTTAGGTTCTTCAATTCACAATCCTAGAACCTAATCAAACAACTTCTTAATTCTTAATTAAGTTTTGGGCTGAGGGTTGGGTTCGGCTTTTCAAAAAATAATTTTTATATTTATAAAATAATTTTACAATATGATTCTACCAACCATATTGCATGTTTGATTCATAATCAAGATACAAGTGAAATAAACATGAAACTACTTTAGATCTAATCTAAACAGGTTCATGTAATTGAAACAATTTCAACTTTAAAAAATTTCTTTGCACAAAAATTATTAACAAAGAGATTTTATTTCAGATTTAAATATCTTTTAAATCTAATAAATTATAAATTTAATCTAGATCATATCTAACAAATTTATGATTAAAGATAGATCTACACAAACTAGGACAACCTTTGCATTGTAAGGGGTAAACCTTGCAACAGGACAACCGTGCAGTTCGTGATTGATCTAAAATTTTAATTTCAGATTTAATAATCAGATTATAAATTAGATCTAATCTAAGAAATAATTTAAGCATGTATAAATAATCATGTAATAAAGAACCTAGGCTCTGATACCAATTGAAGGAACCAGATCTAGGATTTCAGGGTTAGATCTTGAAACTTTTTCAAGATCATACAGCGGAAGACTAAAATAAATCAAAATTATTTTCTAAAATTATAGAATCTCTAGATATAAGATTTTATTACATGATTATTACATAGTATTAAATCAAAAATTAAAATATATAAATATAGCATGAACTACATGTTGATCATATCAACATGTTTCTATACTACATCTAATGTATGTATTAAACAATAGATCAGATCTATTACCTTGTAAGTTAGATGTTCTAACCTCGCTGATCCAGACTTGAGGATGATGTTGCAAGCCACACATGCATCCGACCTCTAGGAGTCGTCCACACGAGCCCACGAATCTCGATCAGAAGTCCCGCTTCAGGAAATCAGCACAGTATGCTAGTACTGCGCTGATCCTTCTTTGATGGTTGATCAGGTACCTCCTTCTTCTTGATTTGGACTCTTCCAAAGATGAAAATTAGAAGGAGGAGTTTCAAATCTGAGATACTCTCAGGAAACTCAAGATGGAGGGAGGAAAGATATGAAAACAAACAACCCTAGAAGAAGAGACTCTTCTTCTTCTCATTTCTCTCTCTAGACACCCTAACTTGTGTCTTTTATATCTCCACAATCCAAAGGTCTTTTTCTTCAATTTTTGGATGGCCTAAAGGTATTTCAAATCTATATCTTATCTAAAAATTTTATGAAGAAACTCATCTTATATAGAGAGATATGATAGAGTCCTTATCTAGGTCAAATACCTAGTCAAGGCTTATCCAAACATGGCAAGTTAAGGGGCGCCCAACTCTTGAGCACCTCCTCCTTATTTTCATACATGGATCACTAGAAAAGGGTGAATAATATGTACCCTAAAAGTCACAAAAGTTCCAAAAAAAATTTGGATAGATTCGGTGCAAAATTGAAAGAGTTTTGGATTTCTAAAACTCTATCTCATAGAATTCGAAATCCAAACTTATTCCTTTTTTGATTTGATCCAAACCACCTTCCATGTAAGAAAGAAGAGAGGAGACCTTTTTTGAATGTGGGAGAGACTTGGGAGAGGGCTTTTGTCACACAAAATAAGAGGATATTGGCGTTGAATGAGAAAAAGGGCGTGGGGAAGGCTTATGTGGTGCAAGGTGGAATCCTAGTCTTACTAGGATTCTATCTTATGACTTATTTTAATTTGGTTTCCCAAACCAAATCAAACAAAAATTAGATCAACCTAATTAAAATAGGTCTTAACCCAATTAAGAACCTAATTTAATCATATTAAATTAGATTTAAATTTGATTTAATTTTCTAATCAAATTAGAAATTAGATTGACCCAAGTCCTAGTTGAACTAGGACTAGTTTTTCCTTGCACTTGGCTTATCCAATAAACCAATTGGACTTGATCCAATCAAGCCTAAACTAAATCTAATTAAATTATATTTAATTAGACTTAATCTCAGCCCATTGACTTAATCAAATTAAGCCAATTAGCAATCAAATTGCTAATCGATCCTCCTGCAACACTTGCACTGGGTTAAATATCAATCGTATTGATCATTTAACCCTAGAACGATTCTTAATCGTTGATCAACCATCTGATCAGATCATGAACTCTAATGTGTGTGACCTCATAGGTTCGAACCTAAGTCGATAGCATAAAAATAAATTTCTGTATCAATCGAAGTGACCATCTAGCAATGGTACCCGACGATCGGATAGGTCGAATGTGTAGACAACATCCTTAAAACCCATGCGGATATAGTTTTCATATAATTCATCCCCTTGATCAAAATGATCATAGGACACCCCAGAGTTCAACTATTGACTCTGATCAGGTTGTCAACATTATATTTCAAAATATCAAATCCATCTGATGGATTAGCCTAGCCAAGATTTTGCTAAATTGAAATACAGTGACTCATTCTTCTCCAACTCTTGGAGTGGTCAATCCAATCTCGATCACACTCTGACTTCACAAGTACTTGACTGTGTCCAGAAGCCTTCCATCCCTGAATTAGAAATTCAGTTAGTTCAGTACCAAAGCACAGTGAGTTGCTTGCAAGTCACTGAGGCGATCTCAAGTCTAAGGGACACTTATACCTATATCCCATTAGAGACATTCTCTACAGCAGAATACTCTGGAGTTGGTCACGTTCAATGATGATGTACTAGTATATCTCACCTGTATGCCATACCAGTATCTTCACACTCTTTGGTTAAGAGGACAACCAACCCATATGGCCTACAGCGACCTATGCTCCATAGAAGCTTTCGTCCTTATTAACAGCCTATCATTTGGTCGTGAACTGTTTTAAGGACTAATCGATAAATTCTCTCTTTATCGAATCTAAATAGTTCTAAGGACTTCATCATAACAACGGAGTTCATTAGAAGATGAAATCTTATGATAAAAAAACTAAATATATTTTATTTATTAACAAATCAATTACAATACTTGGTTGCTCAACCGTCAACAGCTTGACGATTGGCTTTTTGAGACACATTTCCCAACAGGTTATACCTACTTCATTATCCTTACCAATGATTTGTCTAGGTATGGATATGTGTACCTAATGAAACATAAATCTGAGACCTTTAAAAAGTTCAAAAAATTCATACATGAAGTAGAGAAGCAGACGGGTAAACCCGTTAAGGTCTGTTGCCCAGCTATGCAACCCAAGAGGGGGGGTGAATTGGGTTTCTAAAAATTTTAAGATTAACTTATGACTTATGAAAAATATTTGACAATAGCTAAATAAATAGGGAGAGTAAAATTAATTCAAGACTAATGGCTAAAAGCAAGAATGCAAGAAAATAATGAAGAGTTAAAGAAGAGCAATTAGGCACACCACAAACAAAAGGATTTATAGTGGTTCGGTGCCAACCTTGCACCGACATCCACTTTCCAAGCTCCTACTTGGAAATTTCAATCCACTAACTTGTATTCAACATGAATACAAACGTCAGAAACTCTGACTCTAGCTATCCCAAGCTAGACCACTTATTTTCCGGATACAAGCCAACCCAATACACTCCGATTCTAGGTTCGGATCAACCTTCCCTTATTTTGGAACCCTTCCAAAATAAAAACAATCACTCAAACCGAGTATAACAATCAATAGCACAAATAAGTACAAAGAAAGCTTCTTTAATGAGCGAATATGACTTTAAATACACTTTACTCAAAGAGAAGAAGACCCTTTTGAATTTTCTCAAGGTGGTTGGAGACTTGAATATGCACTTGAGGAGTTGGTGAGCTTGGATTAAAGACTTCTTGAATGCTTTGAGTGAGCTCTTGCTTAGGGCTGAAAAGTTTGCTTGAAATCTCTTTTTCAAAATCTCTCTTCTTGAATACTCTTCTTGATTCCCACCTTTTTGTCTCTTTTATAGCTTTAAGAAATAGTGAAAATCATTCTAGACTGAAAAAGAGCCGTTAGACCACATTAAATGAGCATTAAAAGTATTTAAAACAGGTTAAAAACTAGTTGTTGCAGAGAAATCCCGTCACAGGGGTCGACTCATGAGTCGACTCATGCCTGGGGGTCGACTCATGGGTCGACCTCTGTGGAAAAATATCAGAGAATCGAACGGGATGCAAGGTTCTGTAAAACTGGCTTAAAACCCGCAGAGGTCGACTCATGAGTCGACTCATGCCTTGAGGGTCGACTCATGGGTCGACTCACAGGGTGTGCCAAGTCTGTGTCGGCCAGGAATTTCAGCGTGCCAGTCATCTCATGTGCCATGAGTCGACTCATGGGTCGACTCATGATTTTCAATCATGCATATCTTTCAAAATATAAGTTCAAAATCAATAAAATTTTTACTAGTGGATCACAAATCTTTTGTTCTATCATTTGATACTTTCAAATCAGGGTTTTGGTAAAATTACAATTTTACCCCTGAAGAGTAATAAGTCTTTTTCAAGTGAGAAACATTAGTACCCCTTCAACTGCTTTGTAATCATCAAAATCAATCTAAGGAGCAACAATCTCCTCCTTTTTGATGATGACAAAACACTTGAACAAAAGCATTTATATGAATCAATGATCATGAATTTCAAAGGAATGAAATGTATTATAGGTAATTTGAAGATAAATAGAAAATTTACTACCAACTTATAAGTGCATTTGCTTGAAAAGAAGATTGATTCTTTTGGCATGTGATACATGTGCCCATTTGCATAAATAATTTGCCTATTGCTTAATGTTTTGAAAATTGCTCATTTGATTATGTGATTTTGGTATCAGAGTTGAAAATTTATTTTTGTTATCAGAGCAAAGCAAAATTTGCCTAAGAATTTGAAAATTGCGTATTTGAAAATATCTCATTTGCTCATTTGCTTGATTTTTAAATTTCTTAGCATCTTAAAAATTTGCTCATTCTTAGCATGTTTAACAATTAAGTGTATCAATGCATGTCTAAGAATTAATTTTAAAATATATCAGAGCATGTCAAATTTTAAAGTTTGCTCATTTGCTTTTTGCTTAGCAATTCACTCATTTTGTTTTTAAGTCTTTTATCAATCTTGCTTTTGATATTTTTTTTTAATTTTTCTCCCAATTCACTCATTGTATTTTTAAGTCTTTTATTAATCTTGCTTTTTAATTTTTCTCCCAATTCACTCATTGTATTTTTAAGTCTTTTATTAATCTTGCTTTTGATATTTTTCTTTAATTTCTCCCCCTTTTTGACATCATCAAACATTGTTAACTCCTCCTCTTTTTTGAATACATTTTTTCTTTTTTTTTGTTTCTTCAAACTTCTTATGCTAATCATTAATGTTTACTCCCCCTGAATACAGCAATCATAAAACAAAATATGCCATAGAGTACCATAGATATGAAATAGCAACATACATTAAAAGTCAAAGAGTAGATATATAATCAAAAGGTGAGTGGTACCATAGTTGTTCCAATACATATACCATAATATAAAAGTCAACCAGTTAATATCATTACATGGCCCAAAAGATAGATCCTAGAAAAAAAAACAAAAGTCAAGACTAACAACAAGGATCTAGTAGAGCTCATGACTAGATGGATCAGAATCAGATGTATCAGAGATGGGGTGGGGAGATGATGGATCACGACCAAGGACTCGTCCTCTACGCCGTCTGCCTCTGCCACGAGTGGAGGTGCTGGCACGAGTAGGTGGGTGAGATGATCCTGAAGGCTGAGAAGCCATAGACTGGACTGCAAGAGAGAGCCTGATGGTATCAAGAAGGTTCAGAGCTCTCGAAACAGACTGAAGCAGTGTAGTGAACTATGTAGAAGCATGCTCACTAGAGCCTCTGATCTCTCTCTTCAAGAAATCAAATCCACCCTCCAATACACCTCTAAGTCTGCCAGCCTCCGCAGTTAGGTCTGTGACCTCAATAGTGCACTCCTGTGGCTGTGGATGGGCCAGAGCTAACACTTGCCCCTGCAAGTCAAGTACTCTCCCAGTCAGTCTCAAAATGTAATCCTCGAGCTGCTGAATCCGAACAGACTGATCTGAGATCATCTGAAATACAGTGGAGATATGGAAGATCAAGGTCTGATCAGATGCATCTAATGATGTGGATCCCGATGCAAAAGCAGAAGTGCTCCACTGACGAGAAAGCAAGGAAGCCACACGCTGAGAAATTCGCTCAATCTGATCATCAGCCAATCTGAACTCTGAGGAAGGTGTTCTGCTGTCTGGCTGCTGAACTGGTGTGTGCCTCTTGGTGGACTCTAAAGGGCCAGCCTCTGGATCTGAAACAAACTGGATGTCTGGAGATGCTGCCCTGAAGTCATGGAGAGGTGATGAGGGACCTTCTTCCTCAGCTCTATCCTCAACTCTGTCCTCAGCTCTCTCCTCAGCTCTCTCTTCTGTACCCTTGATCCAACCACCATCAATCCTAGTGAATCCCATGCGGTGCAAAGTGTGTTGGTTGATGGTGTCTGAGTGAGAGAGCCTAGCAGATGCCTCCCCCTCAAAACTAACTCCAAACCTCCTAAATACCAGTGTGAGGGCCATACCAAAAGGCAGATGTATTTTGGATCTATTCAGTGTTTCTCTCATGGCCTCAATCATTAAAGCAGGGAGGTTTAAGGGGGTTTGGATGATCACATGAAACATTATACATATGTCTCGGCCAGAAAGGAGGTCATGTCTGCCACTTCTCAGGAAGAAAAGCTTTGTCACTAATTGATGTAGAATTCTCATTTCAATTGACAAGATCTTGGCTTCTAATTTATTTAGACTTTTCGAGTAGGTTCCTCCTAAAATCACATTGATCCCTTCTTCTTTCACTGGGAGTTCCATGTTTGAATATCCCTCACAGGGCAAATGTAGAATCTCTCCCAAAATACTAGGATCTAAGCAGATATCAATTTTTTTAACAGTAGAAGTTACTGTTCCATTGCCATAGCACAGATTCAGATAAAACTCTCTAACCAAATCTACATAAGTAACTTCTTTGAGAGAATAGTAAAATCCCCAACCTTGATTTTTGATCTTTGAACCAAAGGAGAAACCTTCTTTTTCAAAGAATCTGAAGTCCACATTCTTTCCGATTTCTACCTTTCTGTCAGAGAGTGGAATTTTGCTAGGGCTGAGAGGAGACTGAGAGAAACCTGATGCAGATGCTGAAGCAGGAATGGGAGCAGAGGTGGTCTGAGAAGCTTGCCTTTTCCTGCGCACACCTTCTTCCAGCTCACGGACTAATTTTCTTCTTTGAGGAAGTTTCATTTTTGGGGCCATTCTCACCACAAGAGCAAGCAAGGAGACTCGGAAGATCAAATGGGTGAGGAGAATGAGGGTTATTAGAGGATGGAAAGGGATTTTTGGCGGAGAGAAATCCCGATTAGGAGAAGAATGGTGGAAGCTAGGGCACGCTCCAACCGCTTCAATCAAGGGAGAAAAATGCGAAAAGCTCCTTTCCCAAGGGGCGATTTGAGGTGGAGAGGTGATGGGAGAAGGATCTTGGGCTAAAGCTTTGGATTTGGAGAGAACGAAGATGAGGACAACGAGTTTTGGAGGGAGAAAGATGAAGAAGGAGGGGTCGGCTCATGAACGGGCTTTAAGTTACAAAGAAATGAACCCGTGGGATGTTGGCCAAAAAATTTCAAGTATGCCATTGGGTCGACCCTAGGGGGTCGACTCATGATTTACAAAATTTCAGAAAAAATATGAATAAATTCCAAAAAAATTCAGAATTATGGGAGAGGAATTTTTGCTCAATGACAAGTTGTGAGAATGATAATCTTGAGCTTTTAGGTCCAAGAGAGATGATAGAAATTGAGCTCAAGGAAATTTTGACATTGATTCCTTATAATTAGAGACATATTTAAGCAAATGGATCAAGAATTCCTAGATTTCTCCTAATTTCACAGAATCTATCCTCACTTAGGGCCTTTGTAAAGATATCGGCTAATTGATTTTTAGTGCAAACATAGTCAAGAATTATATCTTTGTTTTGAACATGTTCTCTTATAAAATGATGTCTTATTTCAATATATTTAGACCTTGAATGTTGAATTAGATTTTTAGTAAGATTTATAGCACTAGTGTTATCACATCTTATGGGTGTTTCATTAAGTTTGATACCAAAGTCTTCGAGTTGTTGCTTAATCCATAAGATTTGAGCACAACAACTTCCGGCTGCAATGTATTCGGCCTCAGCCGTAGACAGTGCTACCGAATTTTATTTCTTGCTAAACCAGGAAATTAGGTTAACTCCAAGAAATTGGCAAGTTCTACTAGTACTTTTTCTGTCTAATCTACATCCAGCAAAATCAGCATCTGAATATCCTAATAAATCAATTAGTGAGTCCTTAGAGTACCATAATCTTAGAGTTTGAGTATCATTTAAATATCTAAGGATTCTTTTAACAGCATTCAAGTGAGACTCTTTAGGATTAGATTGAAATCTAGCACACAGACAAACACTAAACATAATATCAGGCCTACTTGCAGTTAAATATAATAGAGAGCCAATCATACCTCTATAATATTTTAAGTCTACATATTTACCTTCTTCATCCTTGTCAAGCTTACATGAGGGGCTCATGGGTGTGCCAATTGCTTTGGAGTTCTCCATTCCACTCCTTGGTGTACTTGCTTTGGGTGATAGAGATTCCTTCCTTTGTTTGTTTGATTTGGAGTCCGAGGAAGAATGTAAGTTCTCCCATCATGCTCATCTCGAACTCCTCCTGCATGAGCTTAGCAAAGTCTTGACAAAGAGATTCATTAGTAGACCCAAAAATAATATCATCAATATATATTTGTATAATTAACATATCATTTTGATTTCTTTTAATGAAGAGGGTTGTGTCTACATTACCTCTTGAAAAACCATTATTTAGTAAAAATTTGCTTAGCCTATCATACCAAGCCCTAGGTGCTTGTTTTAAACCATATAGAGCTTTATTTAATTTAAAAACATGATTAGGAAAAGCATGATTTTTAAAACCTGGGGGTTGTTCTACATAGACTTCTTCAGCAATATATCCATTCAAAAATATACTTTTGACATCCATTTGAAATAATTTAAATTTCATAAAGCAAGCATATGCAAGTAGAAGTCTAATGGCCTCTAATCTAGTAACAGGTGCAATGGTCTCATCAAAATCAATTCCTTCTTCTTGATTATAACCTTTAGCAACCAATCTTGCTTTATTTCTTATTACATTTCCATGTTCATCTAATTTGTTCCTAAAGACCCATTTTGTGCTAATTATTGAATAATTTTTAGGTCTTGATACTAAAGTCCATACATTATTTCTTTCAAATTGATTAAGTTCCTCTTGCATTGTATTAATCCAATTATAATCATTTTCAGCTTCTTCAATAGTTTTTGGTTCAAGATGAGAGACAAAAGCACAATGATTAAATACATCTTTAAGTGAAGAACGAGTTTTTACCCCATGCATAGGATCACCAATAATTAACTCCTTAGGGTGATTGTGAACATACCTCCATTCTTTGGGTAGGTCATTTGTACCTTGAGGTTGTTCTTGATGTTCTTCACCTCCTTCATCCTGTTTGTCTTCATGTTCCTCATCCTCTTGAATGTTGAATCTTTCAGAGTGATCTCCTTCATTCCATCTATAAGAGGATCTGCATCATCAACACCTTCATTCTTCCTTGAAGGAAGATCGTTAGATTCATCAAAGACAACATGTATCGACTCCTCTACTACTAAAGTTCTTTTGTTAAAAACTCTAAAAGCTTTACTAGTGGAGGAGTAACCAAGAAAGATTGCTTCATCTGATTTTGCATCAAATTTTTCAAGTCTTTCTTTACCATTATTTAACACAAAATATCGGCAACCAAAAATATGAAAATAAGCAATATTAGGTTTTCTTTCTTTCCAAAGCTCATAGGGGGTTTTCTTTAAAATTTATCTAATCAAAGTACGATTTAAAATGTAACATGCTGTGTTAATTGCTTCCACCCAAAAATATCTTGGAAGGTTGCTTTCACATAGCATGGTACGGGTCATTTCTTCTAAGGTTCTATTTTTCCTTTCTACTACCCCATTTTGTTGGGGTGTCCTAGGAGCAGAGAAGTTATGGCCAATTCCTTTTTCATCACAAAAGTTTTCAAAGTCTTGATTTTCAAATTCAATTCCATGATCACTTCGAATATTTTGAATTAAAAATCCTTTCTCATTTGTGACTTTTCGGTAAAATTTAGTGAAAACATGAAAAGTTTCATCTTTGTGTGCCAAAAAGAAAACCCAAGTAAAACGAGAGTAATCATCTATAATTACAAAACCATATCATTTTCCTCCTAGACTAGTGGTTCTAGTAGGTCCAAATAAGTCCATATGCAAAAGCTCTAAAGGTCTAGAGGTTGAAATAATATTTTTGGATTTAAATGAAACTCTTGTTTGTTTACCTAATTGGCATGCATCACAAATTCTATCCTTTTCAAAATTCAATTTTGGCAAACCAAGAACTAATTCTTTCTTAATTAATTTTGAAAGAGAATGCATGCTAATGTGTGCAAGTCTGCGATGCCAAAGCCAACTAGTCTCATTAATTTTAGCATTCAAGGATACTAGGCATTGCATGTTTATTTTGGCTAAATCATTTAAATCTACCATATAAACATTACCATATCTATGTCCAATAAATTTAATGCCATCATTAATAGGACTAGTTACAATGCAAACAGACGATTCAAAAATAACTTTATATCCTTTATCATAAAATTGACTAATGCTTAGTAAATTATGCTTTAAACCATCTACTAACAAAATATTTTCAATGTATTTGGAGGGAGTGATACCAATGTTACCTATACCAATGATCTTTCCTTTGCCAATATCTCCAAAGGTGACCATCCCTCCATTCTTAGCATCAAGAGTGATGAATTGGGATTCATCACCAGTCATGTGTCTCGAGCATCCACTGTCAAGATATCATTTTCTGTTTCCTCCTTGGGATGCTAGACACACCTGCAAGCAAAAGTTAAGTTTTTGTTTTAGGTACCCAAGCTTTCTTGGATCCTTTTTGGTTAGTTATAATGGTTCCTTTTGGAACCCATATTTTCTTTATATTTGAATTTGCAGACTTGTTAAAGAAGCAAGTATATGACTTATGTCCTACTCTACCACATTTGAAGCAAGTAATATTAGAAGACTTGTTGCTTAAAGAGTTTACATAAATATTTTTTAGATATTTTTGTTTCTTCAAGGGGTTATAGCCAAGTCCAGCCTTATCATACACGGCTTTTTGATTATCAAGAATCATATTAAGTTTATTTGAACTCAAGGTGAATTTTTCTACTATTGGTTTTAGCTTGGCAATTTCATTCTTTAAACTATGATTTTCTTGAAGCAGGGTAGATTTTTCAATTAAAATGCTTTCATTTTGTTTCAATAAAGATTGATTTTTCAATTTTAGATCTTTGTTCTTCATCTCTAGTTTCTTTAATTCATCAACTAAATCATAAAAAACTTCATGTAATTCTTCAACTGTAAAGTTACTAGGAGTTTCGGAAATTACCTCATTTTTGTGTGCCATAAGGCACAGGTTGGCTTGTTCGGTTGAGTTTTTCTCTTCAGAGCTTGAGTCATCACTCGCACTCTAAGTGGCCATCATGGCCTTCTTCTTGTACTTCTTAGGACCCTTCTTCAGTTGTGGGCATTCGGATTTGAAGTGTCCCGGCTTCTTGCATTCGTAGCAGATAAGGGGTTGGTCTTTCTCTTTTTCTTTGCTCTATTCCCCTTTTGTGAATGGCCTCTTCCTCATCCTTTGTTTTCTTTTTCTCAAAAATTTCTTGAATCTTCGGGTAATGAGTGCCATCTCTTCATCCTGTTCTTCATCTTCAGTGTCATCAGTTTCTTCATCTGGTGGAGCTGTGGATTTGAGGGCAATTGTTCTTTTCTTTTTGACTTCTTCCTCTTGATGTTGCTTCATGCTTAGCTCATGAGTCATCGATGATCCAAGAAGCTCTTCCAAGGATAGAATGTTCAAGTCCTTGGCTTCTTGGATGACGGTCACTTTGGCTTCCCAAGTTCTTGGTAAGGACCTGAGAATCTTTCTTACAAGCTCACTGTTAGTATAGGACTTACCAAGACTCTTTAAACCATTTATAATATCAGTAAAGCGAGTAAACATTCCAGTTATGGACTCATCATGCTCCATTTTAAATAATTCATATTTATGCACAAGCATGTTGATTTTAGACTCCTTTACTTGATTGGTTCCCTCATGGGTTACTTCTAACCTATCCCATATTTCTTTAGCAGATGAGCAAGTAGAAATATGATTAAATTCGTTAGCATCAAGAGCACAATAAAGAACATTCATTGCTTTAGCATTTAATTAGGCCATCTTCTTATCAACCTCATCCCATTCTTTCTCGGGTTTGGCTGATTCTACACCATCTATAATTTTAGTGGGTGTGTGAGGACCGTTCACTATGATATTTCACATATCATAGTCGAGTACTTGAATGAATATTTTCATCCGAGCTTTCCAATAGGTGTAATTAGACCCATTGAAAAGTGGAGGTCGGTTGGTGGATTGCCCCTCGGTTAGAGAAGTGCCGACTTGAGTTGCCATAGATCTTTGGCTCTTTGATTGTTTAGATCAAAGTAGGGCTAGAGCACCGGGCTCTGATACCACTTGTTGCCCAGCTATGCAACCCAAGAGGGGGGGTGAATTAGATTTTTAAAAATTTTAAGATTAACTTATGACTTATGAAAAATGTTTGACAATAGCTAAATAAATAGGGAGAGTAAAATTAATTCAAGACTAATGGCTAAAAGCAAGAATACAAGAAAATAATGAAGAGTTAAAGAAGAGCAATTAGGCACACCACAAACAAAAGGATTTATAGTGGTTCTGTGCCAATCTTGCACCTACATCCACTCTCCAAGCTCCTACTTGAGAATTTCAATCCACTAACTTGTATTCAACACGAATACAAACGTCGGAAACTCTGACTCTAGCTATCCCAAGCTAGACCACTTGTTTCTCGGGTATAAGCCAACCCAATACACTCCGATTCTAGGTTCGGATCAACCTTCCCTTATTTTGGAACCCTTCTAAAATAAAAATAATTACTCAAACCGAGTATAACAATCAATAGTACAAATAAGTATAAAGAAAGCTCCTTTAATGAGCAAATATGACTTTAAATACACTTTACTCAAAGAGAAGAAGACCCTTTTGAATTTCCTCAAGGTGGTTGGAGACTTGAATGTGCACTTGAGGAGTTGGTGAGCTTGGATTAAAGGCTTCTTGAATGCTTTGAGTGAGCTCTTGCTTAGGGTTGAAAAATTTGCTTGAAATCCCTTTTTTAAAATCTCTCTTCTTAAATACTCTTCTTGATTCCCACCTTTTTGTCCCTTTTATAGCTTTAAGAAATAGTGAAAATCATTCTAGACTGAAAAAGAGCCGTTAGACCACATTAAATGAGCATTAAAAGTATTTAAAATGGGTTAAAAACTAGCCGTTGTGGAGAAATCCCGTCACAGGGGTCGACTCATGAGTCGACTCATGCTTGGGGGTCGACTCATGGGTCGACCTCTGTGGAAAAACATCAGAGAATCGAACGGAATGCAAGGTTCTGTAAAACTGGCTTAAAACCCGCAGAGGTCGACTCATGAGTCGACTCATGCCTTGGGGGTCGACTCATGGGTCGACTCACAGGGTGTGCCAAGTCTGTGCCTGCCAGGAATTTCAGCGTGCTAGTTATCTCATGTGCCATGAGTCGACTCATGGGTCGACTCATGATTTTCAATCATACATATCTTTCAAAATACAAGTTCAAAATCAATAAAATTTTCACCAGTGGATCACAAATCTTTTGTTCTATCATTTGATACTTTCAAATCAGGATTTTGATAAAATTACAATTTTGCCTCTGAAGAGCAATAAGTCTTTTTCAAGTGAGAAACATTAGTACCCCTTTAACTGCTTTGTAATCATCAAAATCAATCTAAGGAGCAACAAGGTTCTTCGATTTGATCGAGGAGGTGAATACCTTAGTCAAAAATGTTTGAGATATCTTAAGAACAACAGTATAGTCTCTCAGTAGACCACTCTTAGAACACCTCAGCTCAACAGAGTATCCGAAAGGAGGAATAGGATCCTATTGGATATGGTCAGGTCCATAATGAGCTTCACTGATCTACCTTTATTTCTTTGGGGACATGCCTTGTTAACTGTCATTCACTTGTTGAATAGGATCCCTTCAAAGTCTATTCCAACCACACCGTATGAGATATGATTCGGTAAGAAGTCGAATCTGGGCTATCTTAAGACTTGGAGATGTCCGACCTATGTTAAGAGACAGATGGCAAAAAAGTTGGAGGATAGATCTATTATAGCTTGCTTTATAGGGCACCCAAAAGAATCCATGGGATATTACTTCTACTTTTTATAAGACCACAATATGATTGTGAGTCGAAATATCGTGTTCCTGAAAAAATAATTTATCCAGGATGGCGGCAGTGGAAGATTAGTGGAACTCGAAGAGAAGATCTTTGAAGAGTCTAGAGCTATAGATCCTCAGAAACTCATAGTCCATGAGCCAATAGTTGATGTTCCTCTGCCACCTCGTAGATCTAGCAGGGTCTCCCAACCTTCTGAAAGGTATATGGGTATGCTTACGGAGGAAGTAAAGAAAATATTTCTTATGGGAGATGAGGATCATGGTGATGATCCTAATACCTTTGATGGGGCGATGTCTAACATCAATTCTAAAAAATGGTTAGATGCTATGAAGTCAGAAATTGACTCGATGCACTCAAACCAAGTCTGGACTTTAGTGGATCCACCTGAAGGTATTGTACCTATTGGATATAAATGGATCTACAAAAGGAAGATAGGTGCCGATGGTAAGGTAGAGACCTATAAAGCTAGGCTTATGGCTAAAGGTTATAGTCAGCGTGAGGGCATTGACTATCAGAAAACTTTCTCATCCGTAGCTATATTGAAATCCATCCGTACTTTACTTGCTATTGCAGCTTACTATAATTATGAAATCTGATAGATGAATGTGAAAACTACCTTCCTGAATGGATATCTTAAGAAAAATATCTATATGAAGCAGCCTATGGATTTCACATTCGGTGATGGTGATCACAGAGTCTGCAAGCTACAAAGGTCCATATACGGATTAAAGCAAGCTTCTCGAAGTTGGAACCATTATTTTGATGAGGCAATCAAATTATTTGATTTTATCAAAAATAAAGAGAAACCTTATGTATACAAGAGAGTCAGTAGGAGTGCAATCACCTTCTTCGTATCGTATATGGATGATATTCTCCTTATTGGGAATGATATTCCCATGTTGACCATGGTCAAAAGATGGTTATTCAAAGAATTCTCCATGAAAGACCTAGGAGAAGCGTCCTATATTCTCGAAATAAAAGTCTATAGGGATAAATCTAAAAAGATGCTTGGTCTATCACAAAAGCTATACATAAAGAAGGTGCTGAAGAGATTCAATATGAAAAACTCCAAGAGAGGTATCTTACCTCTTACGCATGGTATTAATCTCATCAAGATGATGTGTTTGACCATATCTGAGGAGGTGCAGCGCATGAGTCGGATTCCTTATGCCTCGGCTATAGGGAGCCTCATGTATGCAATGCTAGATACTTGACCTGATATTGTCCTTGCTGTGAGTGTCACAAGTAGGTATCAGTCGAATCCAGGCAAGGAGCACTGGATAGTTGTGAAGAATATCCTTAAGTACTTAAGAAGGACTAAAGATTTGTTCTTGATCTTTGAAGGAGATTCTGAGTTGCGATTCGAGGGTGTATTCTTGTTCGATTTACTAGAAGGATTCTGAGTAATCGATCAATGGAGGCTGAGAGTGCTATAGATACATAGGATAAATTCTGATTTTAATGTTAGTTATAGAACTGGATGTCATACCATGATACAGTACTGTAAAGATAATGGCACTATAGCCCTTCCTAAAGAGCCAAGGTCTCACCAGAAATTCAAATACATAGAGCACCAATATACGCGACTACCTCATGTCAAGGTGCGAAGAGTAGACTCCGTGAAAAATATGACAGACCCACTGACTAAGCAGTTGAGCCAATCTAAAAATGAAAGTCCATCTTGAAAAGATAGAACTTAGATTTGTGGCCAATTGGCTTTAGTCCAAGTGAAAGATTATTAGATGTATGTCCTAGAAGCCAATATAGCTGACACATTGTAATATATCTAGGATATAATTTTATACTTAATATATTGATATGATCAATAAAAGGGGCAAGTTCTTTTTTATTCAAGTGTAATGTGTCATTGATTCATCCATGAAATTAGTTTCGATACATATTATCAAAGTGTTGAGAATTAGAGATATGTATTTAATTCCTAAAAGCTCCCGATCATAAGATCATCATGAGGGTGACGATAGATCCAGATAGACTAGCATACAAATCGCTTCCTTCGAGATAGATGGATCTCTAATTTACTGTGTAGAGACACAAGATGACAAGTGCGGATGATTGTTAGAGAACAACTGGCACTGAGCGTGACCATACGAGAGATCACTTGAATTTCTATTCAATCGTCAGTGATTGTCTCGATGCTGTAGTTGTGTGATGGGTCCTTTGACTTGAGATGCTACTGCTACTCGCAGTAAGGCTGCTGGAGTTTGACTGACACATAAACATGGGTATCAATGAGCCCTTGTAGTGGATGTTGATGTCAATTGGTCTACTGTAGGAGCAGAGTGCGCATCAAGATAGGATCTATTAACCTTGATAGAGAGAGTAGTCCTATGAGATTTGAGAGGCTAAGTCCAAAAATCTGTGGCCACAGTAGAGTGATTGATGGAAAGAAGTTTTCATAGACATTATATCTAGATTTGAGCCAATCGAATCTATCATATGACTGATATTAAGGTTTGATAATTTATCCATGACCTACCATCTAGTTGGAACTCATGATAGAGGAACTAAATCACATGTTAACTATATCTAGAGGTTCATTTCAATTCTACTGAGTTGCCACTACATACTACTAGATATCACTGGTAGATTGTGAGAGCTCACTAAGGTTATTCCGGATCAACAATCCTTGATTGAGTTAGAGTGAAATTATTTCAACCTATTGAAAAGAGTTTCAATGATATAATGATAAAGATCATTATATATCTCACTACTAGATAGAATTGAACCTATGAGGTCACACAACAAAGAGATTAGGCCTGAAATAAGAAATTGAGCTTATGAAGTGTCAATTGGGTTTAAATAAACCTATTGGGTCCATGGTAACCTTGCTAGCACATGGTTGGACCCAATTTCTCTTTTCGTTAGGATTACTTATTTGATAAGTTAATTCTAACTTAATTACCTACTAATTACCTACATGAGTAAGATTCATGAGATTTCAATTGTTGGGTGCCTAAGGTTATGGATCACATAAATTAAGGGTGCAAGTCCCTTATGAATCTCCTTGATAGTTATTATGGGGTGCCACTTTGATTTGATCAATTTGGGCGTATCCACTAATTAGAGGGCCTTTGGTTTTCATATGAGATGTCTCTTGGGTGCAAAAAAAGAGTGTCTAATTATGGGTGTAAGGGCTCCAATAGTTGGCACCTAATGGGCTTCCTAATGTAAGTTGGATAACTTAAGTTAATAAGAATCCTAATGCAAGTAGGACTTGTATTATATGATTGAATAGGATTCAATCTTTGTGCCTATAAAAGGAGACCTCCCCTAAGGTCCTAAGATCATCCAAGCCATCCCCTCTCCACACCAAGAGAACCTCCCATGCCCTCTCTTCCTCCCTCTTTTTCTTCTCCTTAGGCGTCCCCACACCATACCACTTGGGATGCGCGTCCCAAGTTATCTCACACCCAAAAGCTATTGGGCGTCCATTGATTGTTGGTTTCTAGTGTTGGTAGTAGCACATAAGCAAGGAAAAAATATTAGAGAAGAGAAGAAGAAGAAGATCAAGGAGAAAGATCAAACGTTGATTGCGATCCAGGCTTCGTTCAGATTCAGCAGACTAAATTTTGGAGAATCAAAATTTAGATTATAGAGGACTATTTCAGGCTGATCTCGAGTGGATACTCATAGAGATCGAATACTTGTGTGGCTAACAGAGAGCCTTGTCTCTTTCAAATCTAGTTTTAAAGAAAGAAATTGTGAAACAGGTATGTAATTTGATCACCATCTGAATTTCAGCATATATCAATTTTAGCATATGAAATAGATCCACATAATTTTATATTTTTATGTATGTATAATTCAGATTAAAATTATTTTAATCTTATTCTCCACTACGATGTTTAGAAAATAAAATTTTAAAATACACATACATGCACCAAACCCTGAATTCCAATATCTGTTTGATTGATACGGTACTCTACCATATCTACTCAAGGATGCCTTTACATCGGACTTTGGATTTAATCTATTCAACTCCAGTTCTATTGGTTTGTGTCAGAATCAATTTTTTTACCTACCAAACTTCACCATGCTTGGTCTTAACAGCATTAGTTTCTGCATCAAGAAACTTTTTTTCCAAAAAGAATGCCTTAAGATTCATGAACATCTCATGTCCATCAGGAAGGTAGAAGAAATATTTCTAAAATAATATTTATCAGACTAAGATCCAAGCTAGTCGGTTTGTGAATATTTCACATAAATTCGACATCTCAAATAATAAAGTAAGAGAGTATCGAATTACCCAAGTCCGTATCTCAGATGGAGTTTTGGTGACCGATTTGCTCAGAATGTTCTTAAGCACATATCAAGTAGTCTCTAAAATATAATCTCAGACAGACCAGCAAACCCACAGTGGATCGAACTATATCTAACAAAGTTCAATTTCTCCTTTCAGACATCCTTTTTAAACAGTGATGTCCCAGGAGAGGTCCATTAAGAAAAAATCAAATTCTCTTCAAGACATGTCAAAAATTTACTGTAAAGGTATTCACTTCATCGGTCTGATCGATGAGTTTTAATACTCTTGACAGTTTATTTTTCTATCATATTACAGAATCATTTGAATATTTCAATCAATTCGGATTTGTGCTATATAAGTAAGATGCACCCATACCAAGATAGATTGTCAGAGATTTTAATGACGCAGTAAAGTTCTCTTCTTACACTTATGTTCATAAGTGCAAATATATCAATATGTATCAAACTCAGAATATTACTGGCTCATTCACCCTTTCTAATAAAAAGTGACTAAGTCAATTATGCCAAAGGCAGGCTTCTGTGACATATCTAATCAAGATTGCTAGATAGATGTGTACTTTACACTAACAGATATGGTATTGAGTTGATATCATTTTCAATTATCTACTCATTATTGCAGTATCACTCATAATGATATCACAATAATTATACTTATTAACACTATTAATATGATTGAACAATAATGATAATCACTTAAAATGACATCTTCAGAATTGAAAACAAGCTCGATGATTCTTAATGTTAAGATCAGAACAGACTTCCATCTCTTACATTCAAGAGTCTCTTGCCGTTTACAGACCTTCTACTATCCTGAAGTCTTTTGTAACTATTTACAAACATGACTTGTACTGTCAGTATCCTATATCCAGATAGTAGTACTACCAATAGAAAAACTTCAAGAAGTTATCATATAACTATCTTGACCAGTAACTATTTGCTGATTTTTCTTTTAAGCCTCTTTGGGTTGGCTTGAGACTTCTTGATCAATTTGCTCAAAAATTATACTCAACTTCTGATACTGGGTATCGAAGTTAAGTTTGATAATATTGTCACCGTCTAACAGTGAACAGAGCGACAATATTCTAGTCATTTCTGAAAAGAGGATAATTGACCTATTAGCATATGAACTATTTTAAGCCTAAAGACTTGGACTTTAGTCTAAAGGTGCTTCCACTATTTTTTATGAATTAGTAGTCTCTATCTTCAATCTGAAGAATTATCTTAATTTCTTAGTAGGTACTAGAATCCACACAAACTACATATAAGCCCGAGGATGGCTCGGTCAACCCATATACACCTATAGGTAGGTTATTAACTAATTATTTCTCCAAACAACTTCTAGTATTTAATTTAGCCCCAGATTTTATTTCAGTAGGTGATGGGCCTCCACTGAAAGTCTCGATTAGATCCAACCATTAACATGAACCTACTCAGTGATTCTAGTCAAAGAATGATCAGGCTCGAGGATGGCTCGATCAACTCAACCATTCATCAAATAGTTCAACAGAATTATCATATGATGAATGATAATTTCATCATTCAGAGAGAACACTAGAGAATGGTGCCTGCAATATCAATCAAAAATAATAGACCCATTACCATTCACCTTAATGGGAGGCTATGATCTAGTTATCCCCATAACCAGCTTATTTTATGGACCTAATAATTTAGAGAATTTGATTAAATTTTTTAAAAAATATCAGTCCACCTACAAGTCATAAATTCTCTCACTGACTTCATCAAGTCATGAAAGGACTAGTGACTAGTGGATCCAACTGACAAGTGTAAATCTTCCCACTAACTTCACCAAGTCATAAGAAAGACTAGAGATAAGTCGGTCCAAGGCACCGAAATCAGTCATATTGATTAACCTTAATGACATAGGTCAACTCGAGTAACTTAGTGATCTAATCAACTTAATAACTCGGGCTTAACTTTTGAGTCTCAATCTAGATCCATTTGGTCTAATCAAAGACATAGACTTGATCATCTACAACTATTGTATTAAAAAAATCTTGATTAATCTAATTCAATATTTGATTAGACTTAATCAATTTTTCTACATGGCCAATCAATTTTTTGATTCTAACTTAGGTCTAACCCAATTAAAGAGAAGGACCTGATTTGAGCTAACCCATATCTTATGTTTTATGCAACATCATTAGATCTCAAATCACAATTCTAGATCTACTCAGTTCAACACTTAATTCTCAATTAAATTTTTGCATCAACATAGTTAAGGTTTCAAAATAATTTCTTATGTAAACCTTTTACATTAAATCATAAAATCTTTTAGATCAAATCTAAATTTTTATGATTTTAAATCAAAATAATTTTGATCAATCAAGATTAGATGTAACTAGTTTCTTCACAACTTGCATCACATACAACAACACCTAGGTTTTTAAGATCTAGGATTTTGTAAGAAAGTAAGTTTTCTCCTTTGACTTTCTTCTTCATGGGACCTCACAGAGGCACCCATACACGTCATAAGAGCACCCCATTGAATGAAAAGAGAGAGTCATATAATCCTACTTGCTCCTATGAGCGGACGGCCTGGTGATTACCCAATCCGAGTATTTTAGTACTTAGAACATCTAATCTAATTCACATATCATATATACAAAAATTTAAATCTAATCTAAATTATATTAGATCTGATTTTACATTAGATCATATCTAAAATCAGATCATAACACATCTCATACAATACTAAATCTAGATTTCAACTCTACATGCATATATGTTCATGTCACAATGAACCTTCGCTCTGATACCATTTGAAGAAAAGTATGGTGGTTTTGTGCATACATTTTTAAAATTTTACAGCGAAACATGCATAGATTAAATAATTTAATCTACAATGCATGCATATATCAAATCTAAAACTACCATATAGGATTTATGACATAAACTAATATGCATATACGTAAATCTAAAATCTAAAATTCAGCAAGTATAGATTATATCTATATATAATTACATCATATCTAATTTATATTTAGATCACATCTAAATATGAATTGAGTTCAAAACTTCATACTTGAGCGTGGGTAGTAGATCACTGCATCCGAAATTCATGGTAGTTGGTTCTTCATGGTGCTCGATAGCTACACACATGTCTAGCCTCTATGGGTATCCACACGAAGCTCTTGTGCTGATCGATCTCTCTGAGAGTGCTAGCTCACAAAGACACCCTGCTTTGTCTAATCTAAGAGGAACACGAAGAAGATGAAGAATAATAAAATTTTCTTCTTTTCTTCTTAGATCCATGCATTAGATTTCTACGATAGAGATCAAGAGAAGAATCATTTCTTCTCAATTCTCCTATGCACAAGAGAGAACCTTTCTCTCTTTCTTTTATACCTTTAAGAAGAACTTTTCTTCTCTAATTTTTTATGATAAAAATTAGATCTAATCTGATTTTTCTTCTCTAACTAACTCTTGGACCCAATCCTAACCAACTTAGAAATTAGTTATAACAAACTAACTAATTAGGTTCTAACCCAATTATGAAATCAATTAGGCCCCAATCCAATTAGAGAATTAGTTAGAATAAATCTTTATTGATCCAGAGATTGATTCTTGATGGATATCAAGAAAGTTATTTGATAATAGGGCTTGATCCAATCAAGCCTATTATCCAACAGTATTTGATCCAATCAAAATATATATAAAATTAATTGAATCTCATTCAACTTAGAATTTAATTTGCATCCCTGAGATCAATTGGAATAAGCCCAATTATCTAATAGAGATGCATCCAATCAATCCAAAGCTAATCTAATTGAATCCAATTCAATTAGATCTAATCTAATCCCCATTGCTCAATCAAATTGAGTCAATTAATAATCATATTATTAATTAATTATTTTTTTAATTTATCAACTATTAGTAAATAATTTATTACAACCTTTGTATAGGATTAATCATCAATCAAATTGATAATCAAATCCTTCAATATTTCATAATCATCGATCAGCCATTTGATCAAACAGATACTTCTATGTGTGTGACCCCATAGATTCGAACCTAAGTCGGTAGCACAAGAATAATTTCTGTACTAATCGATATTACTATCTAGCAATAGTTTTTGACGTCTGGATAGGCCGAATGTATGCCCAGCAATACTCTAGAACCCATATGGATATAGTTCTGTATAATTCATCTTTTTGATACTTGATGCTCAAGGATAACTAAGGGTTAAACTGTCAACCCAAGAAGAGTGGTCCATATTATGTCTCAACTTTAAAAATTCTGTCACTCCTCACTAAGACTACTTTGGCTAAAGTTTTACTAAATTGAAACATAGTAATGCATCATCTCTAATTTTACTTAGAGCGGTCAATCTCATCTTAACTCGCACTCAGACTTCATAAGTACTTGACTGTACCCAGTAACCTTCTATCATCGAATTAAAAATTCAGATAGTTCGACACCAAAGCACAGTGAGTTGCTTGCAAGTCATCGAGGCAGCCTCAGGTCAGAGGGACACTTATACCCATATCCCATCAGAGTAACTTTTGACAGCAGAATGCTTCAGAAGTGGTCACGCTCAGCAAAATATACTCCTACATATCATCTGTATACCATACCCATGCCACCACATATTTTGGTTAAGAGGACAACCAACTAATATGGCATATGATGACCTACACTTGATACAATTATCATCCTTATAATAATTGTATCATTTGATCACGAGTAGAATTTAAGAACCACACGATAAATCCTCCTTTATAGTTTTGAAAATAGCTCTAAGAACTTCATCATAACGTATGAGTTTTATTTAGAAAGATGTATTCTTTATAATAAATCTGTCAGATAATATTTAATATTTTATAATTCATACATATATATAGAGTACAATCATCTATAACCTAAATAATTAGCTTTATGACATATTTTTCAACAGAAGATACTCCTCTTCTTCGATCTCCATTAAGATCTGCACACAAGGAGCAGAAAAAAAAGTATAAGAGTCATACTTGTTGCCAAAATTATTCAACCTTGGACTCGGTCAACGAGATGAAGCTTGCTTATTGGTAGCTGACTGACTTGGTCCAATCAGAGCTTTAATTTTTTTGTTTCTTTTTTTGATCTTTTTCTTCTATCTGACGTCGGTCAGAAGCGCCTTCATCTATATGAATATACTTGTATGCACGCTTCAAGAGTTCTGCATAGGTCTGGAGGAGAGTCTTATCCAGAGAATAAGTAAATCTGGATCCTCTCAAACCTCTCTTCATAGCTGATATGGCCATATCTTCATTGAGGTCCCTGATCTCAAGTATGGCTGTGTTGAAATGAGCCACAAAATCTCTCAATGTCTCTATCTCGTCTTGCTTGATTAAGAAGAGATTATCTAATGTCCATGGCATCTTTCGGTTGGTGCTAAAATGAGCCACGAAAGAATGCTCAAGCTGTTCGAAGAAATTTATGTTCTCAATTGAAGCCCAAAATACCAGGCCCGAGCAGCCTTCCGAATAGCTATCAGAAAGTCGACACATAAAAGGATGTCGGTTATCCTCTGGATCATCATAAGAGTCTTATAACTCTCCAAATAATTAATTGAATTGATGGAGCCATCGTATGGCTCTATCTATGGCATCTTGAATCGAGATGGAATGGCTCATCCAAGATACGCTGAGAGAGGTTGTGTAGTGTGGAAGTCATAGTCATTAAAGGACTTTCAACCTTCTACCTAAAGTCAAACAAGTTGGTGGTTGATCTCTTTGAACTTACGCTCATAGTCATCGAGCCATCGTTGTTGAGATAATCTGGGGGTAAAGTCCCCTAAAGAATTTAAGGATAGAGAAGGAGAAAGTGCATGCGATCTTTTTTTCTTTCTTGATACTATGTACATGAGAAGGAGAGAAAGATCATCGTGAAGGATGAGCGATGTGATGAGAATACCGAGCATGCGGTCACTCGACTCAATGAAAATATCAAGACGATCATCATTCTAGAGATGAAGAGGGTGAGTACCGTAGAGGATGGCAACTGTGCCTGGATGGCACTGAATGAGCCACCAGCTCTTTCGTTGGCGGTTATTGCTGTTACTGTGTCTATTATTGTTGGAGGCTATGGACCATCTCCATCAATACCTTCATTTGCTACATTAGAGTAGTAATTTATGCGTTTGTAGTAATTACTGGATGTGAAGAGCTGGGCTCTGCAAATGGAGGTAGGGGAGGAAGATCTTCTCAACGGAAAGAGCTGTGTCTGTTATTGTTGGAGGCTGTAGACTGCCTCCGTCAACACCTTCATTTGCTGCATTAAAGCATCTATTTGTGCATTTGTAGTAATTACTAGATGCGAAGAGCTGGATTCTGCCAATGGAGGTGGGGGAGGAAGATCTTTCCGATGAAAAGATTACCTCGCTGATCCTGTTGAATGTTGAGTTCTGATCTTAGCCATGATTGCTCGTATTCTTCTCCTACCTGACGTGCCAATCTGTTGTGGCCAATCTCCTATTATGCCTATCATCGGTGAAGAGCACCTGCAAAATGAAGTCCACACTGATCGAAATTATGTCCGATGGAGACCCTCCGATGCTTAAGTCAGTAGGAAGTGATGAATAGCAGATGAATATTCAAAGAGGCAGAGTTTCAACTCTTGAGAGACCTTACCAAATACTGTTCATTTACCTCCTTTTATAGATGAATAATTGATAACCGTCTGTAACGATTAGACATGTGGGTCTCACTTGTTTCGATATTATGTAATCATAAGATACGTGGTTATACCCGCCACTGATCATCTCTAGCCATTATGCACTTTCTGTGCTGGCAGCTTTTGGTGTGCCAACTATATATCAGTAATCAAAATATGTCGATTGTATATCGGTAGTTGTACAAGTTCGAATGAGCATCGATCGGTAACTCTGATATACCGATGGTCATCGGTCTGAGATCAGTCAAGTTGTCATGACTGAGTTTGTTGATGGCTGAGGATAGCTGACTATCAAATGATTAAGCGATTAATAGTCGGCAGGTCGTGCTTATCAGGCCGATCGAAAGTCAGAATTAGAGAGTTGGTTGAATTACCTCAACAGTTATACCGTATCTTAAGATGGTTACAATGCGATCTCGGATGGTTACATTATGTTCTTCGATGGTTACCACACAACTCCAATTCATCATCTATATATATAAGCTTGGAGTCTCTCCATAAAAAGCAAAACCATGATACAACACTACTATATTGACACTCTCTTAAATATCAAAGGGCTTAGCAAATGTCAACTCTAGCGAATTCTCTGATGTGCTAATCATTTGTATATCAATGGAGGTGATTAACATAGGCAATCCAAAGATCTACTGCACCAGATGGGGATAGGCAAAGTTTCATATTAATTATCCAATTTTGAATAAACTGTTGGAAAACGTAGGCGATTTCATGCATATATTTCAAAAATTTTTTGAACAAATTACAGTAGAAGATAATTATATTAATCAAATTAATCTAACATACATATGATTTAATCATCAAATTAATCTACTCTAGGATCTATGATATGATATGTTGTATATAAAATCTAAAAAATTCATATGATAAAATCTGCATGCATGGATGTAAGCAGTAGAACAAATCTACACCTATCTGAGTTCAGAATTCAATACGTGAGCATAGATCAATGATCACCACTATTGAGAGACATTGTGAAGAAGATCCTTACTAGTTGCTTGTAGTCGCACATGTGTCCGACCTCTATGAAAAGTTCACTCGAAGTCCTGATCTGATCGATCTTCTCGAGAATACTAGTTCGCGTGAAGACTTCTTCTTGACTGATCTGGATCTATTCTTCAAATCTTTGAAACTTTTTCAAAAATTAAAGATAGACTTCTAGAGGAGATGAAGAGGTGAAGAAAGATGAAAAAGAAAATAATTTTTCTCTTATTTTTTCTCTCTTCTCAAACCTTGAGGAATAAAACCCTAGAAATCAGGTTTTGTGCTAACCCAAGAGAAGAGGACTCTCCTCTTCTTTCACACCATGAAATCATGCCCAAGACCCCTCTCAACATGAAGGCCTCTCTCTCTTCTTTCTTACATGCTCAAAACAAAAAATAGAACCCCTTTTATTGGCATGTAATGAGGTAGGGATGAAGAGTCCTAAGGATCTTGGACTCTATCAAGATATGTTGCCCTTCCACAAATTCCATGCCCCAAAAGAAACATGGAACGCCCCCTTTCATAATTTTACATGGTGAATCAAATCATTATCTGATTTCCCACATAAAAAATTTCCTCAAAAAGTTGCACAAAAGTAAAAGAATAAAAGGGATGGCGTGTGGAGTGATTTGGATAAGAACAAACTCTCTTGATAAGAAATATTTTAAAATCAAATTTTAAAAGTTTTTTTTATCAAAACTAAATCAAATTTTGATGTGAGATAGTGAAGAGAAAGAGCTCTTTGGCATAAAAAAATCTCACACAAAATAATTTTGTGCATAGAGAAAAGTGGTATCCAAGTTTTGGTGCGCAAGGGAGAACAGTCCAATACAATATGAACTCTTAATTTCTTTATTTGAATCCAAACCAAATCACACCTGGTTTAGCCTAAATAAAATAGATAAAATCTAATCTAATTAAGTTCATAAATTTTTAATCAAATCTCAATCAAATTAAAAATTGATTGAACCAAAGTCTTGATCAAATCAAGGATAATTCTTCCTTAGCGATTAGATCATCTCATAACCTAATCGGATCAAACCTAATTGAATCTAATTCAATTAGATTTTATTTAATCCTCTTTGCTTAATCAAATTGAGTTAATCAATAAATTAATTACTAATTAATTTTTTATTAATTCATTAAAATTTAGTGAATAAATTTATTATAATTTTTGCATAAGGTTAATCGTCAATCGAATTGACGATTAAGCCCTTGAACGATTCTCAATCGTTCATCAACTATATGATCAGTCAAAAATTCTTTTAAGTATGATCCTATAGGTTCAAACCTAAACTGGTAGCATAAAAATAGATTTTCGAATCAATCGATGTAACCATCTACCAATGGTGATCCAACATCTGGATAGATCGAATAATGGCAAAGCAACATTCAAGAACCTATTGGCGTATGGTTACCATATAATTCATCCTTTTGACCCTAATACTTAAGAAGACTTAGGATTTAACTATCAATCCTAGATAAGTCATCCACATTATATTTCAATCTTTCAAATCTATCATATGAATTATTCGAGCTCAGATTTTGCTATACATTAACTCCTACTAATTCGAAGGGGTCAATCTATCATATGAATTATTGCAGACTCCGCCCGGACTCCTGCGGGAGCCGAGCTTCGTCCTCGGCTCCAACGACTGCAGACAGATTTAGTCCGGGCTCCTACGGGGGTCGGACTCCGACCACTGCCGAACTTCATCCAATGTGTCTGCACCCTCTGGCAGGCCACCATAACGGCCACGACCCTGCTCCACTTCCTGTGGCAGATTCCACGCAGCTCCATCATTCCCTGACAGGCCGCAGTAACCATCGCCGCTCTGCTCCACGTCCTGTGGCGAATTTCGCACAGCTCCACTACCCCCTGGCAGGCCACAATAACGGCCATGAACCTGCTCCACCTCCTGCGACGGATACCAGGCGATTCTCCCACCCACTGGCAAGTCACGACAACGGACGCTGCTCCACTCCCCACAACTGATTCCACGTGGCGAGCTACGGAGATAGCCACGATTCAGCTCCACTACCCCTCGCAATAAATTCTCCCTGACTACGGGCGGCCCACGACCAGACGGTTACAGACGTCGCCATCAATCCGTTACCTCCTCCGCCTATAAAAGGGGGACCCAGATACGTTATTCTCTAGGCTCATTTCTTATCTCAAAACTCTGCTAAATTCTCCGTTCGAGCACTCCATTCTTGTTGAGGCAGAGAACTGACTTGAGCGTCGGAGGGTCTTGCCGGAGCAACCCCACCTCCGGTTTAGACTTCCTTTGCAGGTCCCGGCGGCGACCGCGGCTTCCTCGACTCCAGCTTCTCCGGTGCAAGCAGATTTTTGCACCAACAGGATTGGCGCTAGAAGAAGGGCTGAACCTTCGCAGCACCCTTGTTCTTAAAGGAGTGTTCAACGGAGTCATCCCCGACCGTCTCTCCGTCACCCACTCCTAACCTCCCTTCGCGAGATCGACACTCGATGCCTCCGCGCAAGGCGTCCACCCGGCGGTCTACGGCCTCCGCGGCCAGATCTCAGGCTCTGGCCTCCCCTCCAATTTCTCAGCCTCCTCCTCCTCCCCCTCCGGCGGCGGCGGTCGGCGCAGAGCAATTTGACTTGCTGGCACAGCAGGTCAGAGGCCTCATCGAAGCCGTACAAGCAATGCAGCAACAGCAACCACAGGCGTCGGTGCATCCGGAAAGGGCATCTCTGGAATGCCAGAACCCGACGGTGGGGCGGGCCACCTGGGCCAGCCACCCCATCCTTCCCGGGAAAACAAATCTAAGGGTAGAGAGCCCTCAATCGGATCACGACTCCACCCCTGGAAGATCCCTGCCCCCGTTCTGCCAAAGGACCCTCGAGACTCGGAGTCGAGAGGATTTCCTGGACCGGAGGCTCCAGGAGATGAACCGACGGATCGAAGAACTCCGCCACGCGCCTCCCGCTTATGGTGAGGATATTTGCACTGACCCTCCCTTCTCTCAAATGATTATGCAGGAACCGATCCCGCCAAACTTCAAGCTCTCCCAGTTTGAAAGCTACGACAGGACTTCGGACCCGGTTGATCATCTGGAGGCCTTCCGGACGATGATGCTGCTTCACGGTGCTCCTGATGCCATTTTGTGTCGGGTTTTCCCGTCTACTTTGAAGGGAGCAGTGAGGAACTGGTACTCGGCTTTGAAGCCGGATACCATCTTTTCCTTCGATCAAATGAGCCACCAATTCGTGGCCCATTTTGTCAACAGTCGATGTCCCCGGAAGGGTTCGGAGTCCCTCATCAACATCAAGCAGAGGGAAGGGGAGTCCATACGGGCCTACGTCAACCGCTTCAACATCACGGCATTGGAGGTCCGGAACTTGGACCAGTCAGTTGCCATGGCCGCCCTGAAAGGTGGCCTTCAGAAGAATGATCTTTTGTACTCCCTGGAGAAGAAGTACCCCAGAGATTTTGCCGATTTACTGGCTCGGGCTGAAGGATACGCCCGAGCGGAAGAAGCCTTCAAAATGAAGGATGAGGAGACAGCAAGGGAGCGTCAAGCGGGAGATTCGAGTAAGCCCGCAGTAGAGAAAAGGCCAAAGGAAGTCCGGCCATGTTCCCGATCCCCTCCTGGACATAAGTGCGCCCTCACTCCACCCCGGGCATGCAGGCAGAGAAGCCCGGACCGCAGGGTTCGACGGGATTCCCCACTAGGAAAATTCCGCAGCTACGCCCCTCTCAACGCCTCAAAGGCCCAGGTACTGATGGAGGTCAGGGAGCAGCTCCCTAGGCCGGAGAGGATGCGCACACATCCCGGAAAGCGCAACCCCAACAAGTTCTGCCTCTACCACCGCGACCACGGCCACGACACTGAAGAATGCATCCAGCTCCAGGACGAGATCGAGGAGCTCATTCGGCGAGGTCGACTCGACAGATTCATCCACCGCAGGCCTGAGGGTAGAGGAGACCGGCCAAGAGCCCTCCCACCGCCTGAACCGCAGAAAAGGGAGGAGCAGCCCGGGGACCGGCCTCCCATCGGGACCATCGACTCCATCACCGGAGGGCCTCAAGGAGGAGCGGGAAAACCGTAAATGTATCACTTACGATTTTGCCTTGAATCTACTTTTCTTTCTACCTAACGTGCCCCTCCCACCTAGTGTGGATGTATTATGACTGGATATGATCCCTCCAAAAACACAGCCATGTCAGGAACAGGAGGAGAACCTCGTCCTGACATGAGCAAAGTCAAAGGCCCGGTTCTTTTAGACCAGATGGGGGGAGAGGCCTTACAACGCCCTAATGTGCCCCCACAGCCTGTTAGGGACGGGAGGAGAACCTCGCCCTAACTTGAGCAAAGTCAAAGGCCCGGTTCTTTTAGACCGGATGGGGGGAGAGGCCTTACAACGCCCTAATGTGCCCCCACAGCCGTGTCAGGAACAGGAGGAGAACCTCGTCCTGACATGAGCAAAGTCGAAGGCCCGGTTCTTTTAGACCGGATGGGGGGAGAGGCCTTACAATGCCCTAATGTGCCCCCACAGCCTTGTTAGGGACAGGAGGAAAACCTCACCCTAACTTGAGCAAAGTCAAAGGCCCGGTTCTTTTAGACCGGATGGGGGGAGAGGCCTTACAACGCCCTAATGTGCCCCCACAGCCGTGTCAGGAACAGGAGGAGAACCTCGTTCTGACATGAGCAAAGTCGAAGGCCCGGTTCTTTTAGACCGGATGAGGGAGAGGCCTCACAGTGCCCTAAAGCACCCCCGCAAGCCAGGCTGGTAACGCGAGGAGAACCTCACGCTGGCTCGAGCAAAATGAAAAGCCCGGACTCCTACGGGAGCCGAGTTCCAACGCCAAGGAAGACCTCGCCCGGACTCCTACGGGAGCCGGGTTCCAACGCCAAGGAAGACCTCACCCGGACTCCTACGGGAGCGGGTTCCAATGCCAAGGAAGACTTCACCCGGCTCCTACGGGAGCCGGGTTCCAATGCCAAGGAAGACTTCACCCGGACACCTACGGGAGCCAGGTTCCAACGCCAAGTAAGACTTCACCCGGACTCCTACGGGAGTCGGGTTCCGCCTACAAGGAAGACTTCGCCCGGACTCCTACGGGAGCCGGGCTCCATCCGCGACTTCTGCAGCTAGGGTCAATGACGACGAAACTCGACCGCCTAACAAGATCGGACGAAAGGAAAAAGCCCCCCCCCCCGACGACATCTACATCAGACAAGCCAAACGTCAAGAAAGGTTCGACAGACAACAATATTAGCGCGGCGCGTGGACGAGGTAACGCAAAATGCTCTTTTCATTTCATTTTCGATATATACACACTACGAGGCCAGGACGGCCAAGGAAAGAAGGACAAAATGACAAAAAGAAAATAACTACATGATAAGACAGAAAGGCAAAGGAGCTCTAAGGAGGTCCTGCTCCCTCCGACCTAGGGTTATCTACTCCGTCCCTCAACCAGGATTGCCTCAGGTTCTCTATTGCTTCTTCTAGTTCTTCCCTCTTCCGCAGTGCATCCTGGAGCGCCCGATGAAGCTGCTGGCTCTCAGCCTCCGCTTCTCGATGCCACTTCTGCAAAACTTCGGACTCCGCCTTTGCGTCTGCGACGGCCTTCCGCTCAAGTGCCAGTTGGATCTTCACTTGTTGTAGCTCGGCTGTCTTCTCCCCGAGGGAAACAGAAATCCCTTCGATAGTGCCTCTCAGGGCTTGGAGCTCTTCAGAATCTTGGATGGAAGTAAGCTGCGCCCTATTAGCCAGCTGCCTCTGGAGATGAACGACCTCGTCAGCCGCCGTCCGGAATCTCCCTTTGTACTCTTTCACTTGCCGGCGCCAGCTGGCCCGCTGCACATCGTGGCTCATCTCGGCGTCTTGAAGCTGCTTCTGAAGGTCGGAGACCCTCTGCGACCACTTCTGTTCATCATCAACCCGGGCCAAGAGCCGGGATGAGTTTCCCTCCAGCTGGCCGATCTTCCTCTTCGCAGCTGATAGTTCGACCTTAAGGGCGCTGATCCTGGCTTCTTGAGCCCAAATTCGGTTGCTGGTGCTTTTCTTGCATTCCTCGAGCTCCTTTGCGAAGCTCGCTTTCCTCCGGCTGTAGTCCATAATTGCCTTCACATGGAGACTCCGAAAGTGGGCGGCCTCAGCGGCGGCTTCAGAATGGTCTTCTCTCGATTTGCGAAGCTCGCCTTCCGACTTCTTCAACTTCTTCGTCAGGTGAAGGACCTCCTTTTTCAACCGCTGGATTGTTGATTTCAGCGGGACCCCCAGGGGCAAGGGGAGTGCTTCAGCAGGGCACTGCCATCGGAAGGTGCAAGCGTCAAAGATCGACTCATTACAAGAAGAAGAGCAGAAGGAAGGAGGAAGGGGAAGGAGAAGCCATCCACAACAAGAAATTTGACTTTATTGATTGAATAACTTTGAAGACAAACAGAAAGGAAGTATGGCGACAAAATAAGGGCACAAGATCAGAGGTCTCAGACCTCAGGGGCAGGAGGTGGAGAACTCGGCGCAGGGGGTGCGACCGCGGTGGCGACGGACGAGGGGCCGGCCTCGTCTTCAGACTCCTCAAGAAAGCCGAGGTCGAGTTCGGGGAACTTGCTGGCCACCTTCTCTTGGCAGAGCTCGAACCCCTTGGTGAACGCCTCCTGGCCGAACTGGACGTTCAGTTCCCTCATCTCTGCGGAGGCCTTGAATTCCTCCACCGCAAGGGCCCTGGCCTCCGAGACCAGGACCGGAGTTTGCTCGACCAAATGGGCGACCTCGGCCTCCGCCTTCCTCGCCGACTCCTCCAACATCCGTCTCTCCTCTTCTCGGGCTTGCCTTTCTCTTTCCAGGGCCTCCTGGAGGGCGACTACTTCGGCCGTCTTCGCTTGGAGGCGGGCAACCTCGGCTTGGCAGCGTTCCTCTGCCTGAAGGAGGTCTCTCTTCATGCGGCTCGTCGCCTCGACATAGGCAAAGAGCTGGTGCCCGATCTGCAAGGACGGATAGGAAATTACGACAAAGGCCGAGTGATCGTATAAATAAATATCCGCTTACCTCGAGGAAGGACCCCAAAGAGTCCCAAGCCCGCTGCTCAGGATCGGCGTGGTCGATCCTCTGCACGACGTCGGACAGGATGCAGCCGTCGAGCAGCCACCTGATCAAGTCCCTGTCGTTGAGGGGATTCTTCGATCCCTCCTCGGAGCAGACGGACTCGTCCGCAGCAGCTCGGTGGCTACTCGCCCTGCGAGCCACCATTTTCCTCCTCCTCCCCGCGGTGGGTGCCTCCGTGGGGCGAACCCCCGGAGCGGGGGCCTCAGTGGCCGGGCTCCTCGAGGAGGCCCGGGGAGCCCCTGGCTCGGCATCCGAAGGAATGTCGATGGCCGGGGCTGCCTGGACGGGTGCAGCCAAGCTCGTCTCCTCCGCCCTGCCCTCTTCGCCGATCCGGAGGCCGTCGCGCCCTTCCTCTTCTGAGCCCTCATGCCCCTGGAAAGCATCCGCGTTGCTGCGACGTCCATTGCTAAAAAAAAAAAAAAGAGAGAAAAAAAAAAGAGAGAGAAGAATGATGAGAAAAGAAAAAGGGAAAAAGAAGCAACACCGATCAATCAAGAGTCAAAAAAAAAAAAAAAAAAGAGAAAGAAAAAGAGGAGAGTGGGAAGGAAAAAGAGGCAAAGAGAAGAAGAAGAGGAAGGTGAGAAAAAAAAAAGATAAGATGAATACTTGCTGGATCCTGAGGGCTCAGGCCGATGTTGAAAAGAAGCTGCTCCCTCAGAAGATTAGGAAGGGAAGGAGCGGGATAAGTTAGGAGCTTCTGGGCAGCTTGAAGGTCGTCCTCCCCCAGGCTGGGAGCCCGGCGGACGGAATCTCTCAGAGACCCCCAAGGGGGCAGGCCCAGTTCCAGGGTCGGGCAGTGGACGAAGAGAAATTTTCCCTTCCAATTGTGAATCGAAGAAGAGGCGCCCTTCAGCAACCCCTTCTTACCAAACTGAGGGGAGAAGTACCACCAGTCCTTCGCCGAAGGATGGCGTTTGAAGGTATAAAAATGCTTAAACAAGGAGAGGGACGGCTGAACCTCGGCTATGTGGCAGAGAGAGAGAAACCCTATCAAAAACCTAAAAGAATTCGGGGCCACGGAAGTGAGAGAAATGTCCAAGAAGCGGAAGAAGGCAGCGACAAAGACAGGAAGCGAAAGCCGAAGTCCGGCACGGAACGCTTCCTGATACAAACAGAAGCGACCGGGAGGAGGAGTGCTGGCCCGGTCAGAGGGGCCAGGTAGCTCCAGGTCGTACTCCAGAGGAACCCCATACCGAACCCTTATCAGAAGGAGTTCATCCGAAGTCGACGAACATGGAATAGCGCCCGGTGCAAAAACCGGGCGAGGTCCTGCCCCGGACGTGGGTTCGTCCGTAGAGACAGCGACCTGGGGGTTTGAAGCGGAAGAACTCTCAGAACTGCCGGGAGCAGAAGAGTCAGAGGACATTTTGGGTAGTTTCGAAGGAAGGATCTAAAGGACCCTAAAAAGATAGACCGAAAGGGGAACGAGAGGCCGAAGGCTAACTCGGGGGGAGGCACAAAAGTAATGAAGAGAGGAGAAGCCCCTAGGCGGTGAGAGGAAGGTTGGCACTAACCTATGTTACTCTGAGGGACCTGGGGGACAAGAAACGGGAGGCGCCTACGGCTCGAGAAGACGATCACTAGAGCAGGGCTCTCGAAGAGAAGACAGACACCAGCGAAAACTCAAGAATGGAGTAGGGCGCCTGAAGGGGGGAGGACGGGTTTAAATAGACCCTGAGATCCGACGCCATAATGATCACGAATCCCCCAGGCCAGTCCGCATCCGACATGTGTCCCACTCTCCCTGGCAGACGGCTAAAAGCGGCTGACGGTTGGCAGGATCATAATTGCACCGTACCTAGGCCAGTGTACCTACGGGATTTTCGAAGCATCTCCTCGTACTGCTCCAATTCGAAAAGACTCCGGCACGCGCTCATTTAATGCCAAAATATCTGAAGGCGGCAGTGCGCAGGATTCGAAGGGACGGTTTCGGCTGCGCCCATCTCTCTCTGTACTTCCTTCGTTTGAAATTCAAACTCGAAAGTAGGGGGACTGGTGTTGGGTATAAAATACCCACAGCCGAAACCCTTAGCGGAATCGACTACAGCACAGCTCCGCCCGGACCCCTACGGGAGCCGGGCTCTGCCGCCGACACCGACTGCAGCGTAGCTCCGCCCGGACTCCTACGGGAGTCGGGCTTCGCCGCCGACATCGACTGCAGCACAGCTCTGCCCGGACTCCTACGGGAGCCGGGCTCCGCCGCCGACATCGACTGCAGCACAGCTCCGCCCGGACTCCTACGGGAGTCGGGCTCCGCCGCCGACATCGACTGCAGCACAGCTCCGCCCGGGACTCCTACGGGAGCCGGGCTCCGCCGCCGACATCGACTGCAGCACAGCTCCGCCCGGACTCCTACGGGAGCCGGGCTCCGCCGCCGACATCGACTGCAGCACATCTCCGCCCGGACTCCTACGGGAGCCGGGCTCCACCGCCGACATCGACTGAAGCACATCTCCGCCCGGACTCCTACGGGAGCCGGGCTCCGCCGCCGACACCGACTGCAGCACAGCTCCACCCGAACCCCTACGGGAGCCGAGCTCCACCGCCGACACCGACTGCAGCACAGCTCCGCCCGGACCCCTACGGGAGCCGGGCTCCGCCACCGACACCGACTGCAGCACAGCTCCGCCCGGACTCCTACGGGAGCCGGGCTCCACCGCCGACATCGACTGCAGCGTAGCTCCGCCCGGACTCCTACGGGAGCCGGGCTCCACCGCCGACATCGACTGTAGCACAGCTCCACCCGGACTCCTACGGGAGCCGGGCTCCGCCGCCGACACCGACTACAGCGCAGCTCCGCCTGGGCTCCTACGGGAGTCGGGCTCCACCGCCGACATCGACTGCAGAACGGATCCGCCCGGGCTCCTACGGGAGCCGGGCTCCGTTTTCAACAACGACTGCTGGTAATCCCCGTCCGGACTCCTACGGGAGCCGGACTTCGCCTTTAACTCTAATTGCAGGGAGACTTCGCCCGTACTCTTATGGGAGCCGGGCTTCATCCTCGACGCCAACCATTGCAGCCGCAAGCAGACTCCACCCGGACTCCTACGGGAGCCGGGCTCCGTCCTCAACAACGACTGCTGGTAATCCCCGTCCGGACTCCTACGGGAGCCGGACTTCGCCTTTAACTCTAACTGCAGGGAGACTTCGCCCGTACTCTTATGGGAGCCGGGCTTCATCCTCGACGCCAACAACTGCAGCCGCCAGCAGACTCCGCCCAGACTCCTGCGGGAGCCGGGCTTCGTCCTCGGCTCCAACGACTGCAGACAGATTTAGTCCGGGCTCCTATGGGGGCCGGACTCCGACCACTGCCGAACTTCATCCGATGTGTCTGCACCCTCTGGCAGGCCACCATAACGGCCATGACCCTGCTCCACTTCCTGTGGCGGATTCCACGCAGCTCCATCATTCCCTGGCAGGCCGCAGTAACCATCGCCGCTCTACTCCACGTCCTATGGCGGATTCCGCACAGCTCCACTACCCCCTGGCAGGCCACAATAACGGCCACGAACCTGCTCCACCTCCTGCGACGGATACCAGGCGATTCTCCCACCCGCTGGCAAGTCACAACAACGGACGCTGCTCCACTCCTCGCAACTGATTCCATGTGGCAAGCTACGGAGATAGCCACGATTCAGCTCCACTACCCCTCGCAATAAATTCTCCCTGACTACGGGCGGCCCACGACCAGACGGTTACAGACGTCGCCATCAATCTGTTACCTCCTTCGCCTATAAAAGGGAGACCCAGATACGTTATTCTCTAGGCTCATTTGTTATCTCAAAACTCTGCTAAATTCTCCGTTCGAGCACTCCATTCTTGTTGAGGCAGAGAACTGACTTGAGCGTCGGAGGGTCTTGCCGGAGCAACCCCACTTCCGGTTTAGACTTCCTTTGCAGGTCCCGGCGACGACCGCGGCTTCCTCGACTCCAGCTTCTCCGGCGCAAGCAGATTTTTGCACCAACAGTATCATATATCCATCTTCAATTTTTCATCTTAGAACTCCTAGATACTGAGGCTTTAGTAAATAGATTGGTCAGATTCTTCTTTCCGTCAATCTTCTAAAGATTGATGTCACCTTAATAGATTTTTCGAATAAGGTGGTAGTGATGTAAAATGCTTGATAAGCTAATGGATCTTCGGCTCCTTGACATGAGCTATGGCTCCGGTGCTATACAATACAGTAGGACCATCATTGGAGGGTGCAACTCCTAGCTTGTCAATGAACTTGTACAATCACATAGCTTCCTTGCAAGCATCAAATGCTGCAATACATTCTACCTCACAAATTGAATTTGGCTATAATTTTTTACTTGGAATTTTTTCAGTAGATTGCTCCATTATTTAGGATAAGAATGTATTCTAATACATTCTTGCTATTATTATGTCCAACTTAAAATTGGATCATACTCTACAAGTTTTAAATCAGATTATCCATAATCGAGTCACTAGTCCTTAGTATTTCTCAAATACTTGAGGATGTCCTTCCAGTGATTCTCATCCGAATCTTGCAGATATCCACTCAGTACCCTAGTGAGCATACTATATCCGATCTCATACATGGTGTACATGATAGAATAAATTCTACTCATAAACACCTTATGTATGTTGGACTGGAAAAACCCAAGTAGTCTTTTAGATCTATCTCTATAGATCTTTATCCCTAGGATGAAAGATGCTTTTCTAAAATTCTTTATGGAGAACTATGATAACAGTGAAATCTTTATTCCCTGTAATATAAGAAATATCATTTTTGATTAAAAAAATTTCAATCACATACAAAATAAGAAATATACTCATAGAACTATTAACCCATTTATATTTGTAGAATTCTTTTTCGTTCTCGATGAAGCCATGCATTTTGATCACTTATCAAATTGCATGTTCCAACTCTAAAATACTTAGCATTGCCTTAGGAGAAAATATCTCATTATGGTCAATACCATAATGTTGACAATATCTTTAGGCAATCAGACGAGCTCTGTAGGTCTCCACCTTCTCGTCTGCACTCTCTGATCCTATTGAAGATCCACTTACACTCTATAGATTTTATCCCTTCGAGTGGATCAATGAGTATCCATACATCGTTGATCTTCATTTCGGACTTTATAGCTCCAAGCCACTAATCGGAGTCGGATCTCTGTATGGCATTCATATAGGTGATCAGATCCTTGTTGTTCTCATTGAGTTTAATAAAATCACATCTCAAAACTAAAAATCAAAGTATCCATCCGATGGACATGGTACTCTACCAAATCACTTTAATGGTTCTTCTACAACGGATTTTGAATTTGATCTAATCAAATCCGATTTCATGGGTTCACTAGATTGTGTCGGTTCTTTTACCTGTCGAACTTCATAAGTTTCACATTAAAGGCATCAGTTCCTTCACTAAAGTACTCCTTTTCTAAAAAGAATGTCGAACAATGTTTATTCTTTAGCAAGGTAGAAGTTATATCCCCTAGATTCTTTGAGATTATCTTATAAAATAATATTTAAAGGATCGAGATCTAAGCTAATCGATCTATAAATGCTTGATATAAAATAAACACTCTCAAATCCTAAGGTAAGAAAATATTGGCTTATGCCTAATACATATCTCATATGAACTCTTTACGATTGATTAGTTTAGAATCTAGTTGAGAACATGACAAGTAGTCTCAAGAGCATAATCCTAGAAGGAGACTGACAGACTTGTAAATCTCATCATGGATCGAACTATATCTAACAAAGTCAATTCTAATAAGAGAGAATCCTATTCTCTTTTAGATATATCAAAAACTTACTAGAAAGGTATTCTCCTCTTGATCTGACCAAAGAGTTTCAATACTCTTCCAAATTGCTTCTCTACCTCATTAAGGAATTGTTTGAATATTTCAAATAATCCAAATGGCAACCATGTTCGTAGATTCAATACATCAATATGTATTAGTCTCAGAATATCATTGGCTCGTTCACCTTTTCTAGTAAAAGGTGACTTGATCATCTTATTAAGGAGATAGGATTGATAGATTGATAATGATTCATAATCATTGTCTTTGAGAATTATCCCCTGTTGATTCCATTCTTATTTATATGATCGAGACTTCAATGCCAAAGGTAGTCATGCATGAGATTATCTACTTTAGGATGTTTGATTGATGTGTACATTACACTAACAAACTGTGTAAATATCATTTTTTAGTTGTCCACTGTGATTTTGACTTTACTCACAATGATATCATAAAATCATTAGACAATAGTGACAACTACTAAAACAACATTGTTAGAATTGAAAATAGGCTCGACGATTCCTAAAATCAGGATTGGAACATAACTTTCATTTCCAACATTCAGGAACCTCTTGCTGCTTTCAAACTTTCTACTAACTTAAAATTATTGCAACAATTTGCATGGACTTCTGATATCCAATACCCAGGTAGTAGTGTCATAAATAGAAAAATCACAAGGTGTTATCATATAAGTACCTTATTCGGCAACCTTTTGTTGATTTCTCTTTCTTAGTCTGTTTGAGTCAAAAGACTCTGCCAGACTAGGTTAATCTTAGACTCTTTTGTCAGTTCGGGCTCTCAGCCTAAGCACGACTCTCTTGCATTTTTTTTTCTCAAAAAATTATTGCCCCACTGAAAATACATCTTCAGAGGTGCAAAAGAATTTCTTCAATATTTGAAAGATTTTCTCCCACTGAGCATCATCAAATTTACAGCTAAATTCATATTCTTCACTGCTCTCAAAAAAATACCACACAGTGATGATCATTTGGCCACTTTTGATAAGTACCTTTGATCGCATCATATGTGTTGGATATGAAAACTTCAGATCCTGGATCCATAATCATATATAAGATTCATTCATGCTCTAGAACTATTTGCAAGTTTTGACACCAACTATCGAAGTTAGATCCTATAAGTTAGCCACTGTCAAATAGTGAATGGAGCAACGGACATCTAGTCATAACTGAAAGAAAAATATAAGACCTCTATGTTTATGAATTGATTAAGCCTAAAGACTTAGACTTTAGTCTAAAGATTCTCCCACTATTTTAGTCGATTGGTAGCTTCTACCTCCAATTCGAGGAATTACTCTAATTCTTTAGCGATACTAAAATCCACACAGACTACACACAAGTCCGACTTTAGCCAACTCACCCATATACATCTATGGATAGATTCTTAACAATTTTTTAATAAATAATTTTTAGTAATTAATTTAGTCCTAGATAACTTTTCAGTTGACTTTGGTCTTCTCTGCAAGCCTTGGTTAGGTCCAACCATTAACATGATCATACTCAAGAATCCAACTACCAAATGATCAGGTCTAACTTTAGCGGGCTAACCTAACCACTCGCTAGAGAGACTCGACTGAGTCATCATATTATGAATGATAATTTCAATAGTAGATGAGCACCAGGCCTTTGAGCCTCCAATGATCATCATACTAATGGATCCATTATCATCCACCTTAATGAGAGGCTATGATCTAGTTATCACCATAACTAGCTCATTTTAGGGATCTAATAATTTAAAAAATTTAATTTATGAATTAAAAAAAAAAATCAACTAGTCAACCAAATCCTTCCACTGACTTCACCAAGTCATTGAATTGGATTAGGGTCATGCTGGTTGATCTGGCATCTAGATCAGTCACACTGATCAACCTTAATAGTATGGATCAACTCAAATCACTTAGCGATCTAATCAAGACATAATTCATCAAATTGGTTAGGTAAGTGAGATCGATGGGAGGATCTGCTAAGCTTGCCTTAGATACCATCGAAATGATCAGGTAAGTCGCTTCCAATTAAAAATCATCGATCGAAATATCGAACTTATCTTAGACACCAATTAGTTAATTAATTTTGATTTGATCAACCTAATGATTCGAGTTCAACCACTAAGCCACAATCAAGATCCATTTGGTCTAATCAAATTCATGGACTTGACTATCTACAACTATTGTATTAGAAAAATCCTGATTAATTAAATTTAGTATTTGATTAGACTTAATCATTTTCACTACATGATTAATTAATTTTTTAATTCTAACCTTAGGTCTAACCCAATTAAAAGGATTTGATTTGAGCTAATCCATGCCCCTATATTTTATGCGAATGAGATTAGATCTTTAATTCATAATTCTAGATCTAATTGATTCTATACTTAATTCTTAATTAAGTTTCAACGTCAATATAGATTTAAGATTAGGTTTGAAACAATTTCAACCTTTTTATTTTGTAAATAATTTACAATAAATATTATGCAAAGATTTTCTATTCTGAAACTAGGTCAACTCATCAACATCGAGCTGGCTACACAAAGGAACTGGGTCAACTCAGTTTAAAATTAGATCGGCTTTAAAATTGGGTCAACTCATCAACACCTTTCCTGTAAAATATAAAAAGAAGCATCAAATTCTTAATAAATAAAATAAATTAAATATAATTTTTTGCTTTAAATGACTTAAATTAAGTGTTTATCACACTCCCTAACTTGAATTTTGCTCGTCCTCGAGTAAAATAGATATATCAGCATTGTGTACCAACTCGATCTTGAATAAAAAGTTAGGTTAGGCATCCCAAAAGGTAGATGATATCTGGTCAGACCATTAAAGAGATACTTCATTGGATTATCAATTTGACCCAATTAGTGGCTGAGTATTAACTAAAAAAATTTCAAGAGCTTTTCTTTCACCAACTCTCCACTTTACTCTTTAAATCTTCTAACTTAATGTGAGAGAGGTTTGTTATCTTCTTGCAATTTAGTCTCCTTATTATCCATTATTATTATTTTTTTTTTTAACATTGTCCACCTTTTTACGCGAACCACAATGCTTACTTAGGCGAAGGGGCCCGATTACTTAGTAAGAAGAGGGTTGTAGAATCACTCTTAAAATTTGATCTAGTCTAAACCCTACCATTCATTGGGTTTTTTTAATAATTTATTCCTCAGTATCTATAAAATTATCTTGACCGTTAATCATTCATTGATTAGGATGCCTAATTAACTCTTAATCAAAATAAAATTTGGATATACAAAACTAATTATTTCTAACCATACTCGAGGATTTGATTAATTTTCTTTCCCCCCAACTTAATCTACATTGTCCTCAATGGAGTAGGAAAGCAAAGAAAATAAAAGGAGAGAGTGCACCTGGGATAATTTTGCTTCGAAAGTTGAAGATAGCTTCATTGATTAATAGGCTCTTGTTCTAAATTTCTGCAGCTGCAGTAAAGTAAAACAAAATATGAAATCATTGGGTTGCCTCCCAACAAGTGCTAAATTTTACGTCTTCAACCAGACGTTAAGTTTATTATTCATTATAAAGTGGATCACACAGGTAGATGGTGTCGATTCGTTCTTTATGTGCAATTTCATCTACATATGGCTTCAGACGTTGATCGTTTATCTTAAATCTATTGCCATTCTGGAGGTCATGAATTTCAATTGCTCCATGTGGGAATATTTGTGTGACAATGAAAGGTCCATCCCATCAGGATCGAAGTTTACCGAGAAAAAGGCGTAACCTAGAATTGAAAAGCCATACCTTTTGATTTAGCTCAAATGATTTTCTAGAGATATATTTGTCATGAAATACTTTGGTTCGAGCCTTGTAAATTCATGAACTCTCGTATGCATCGTTGCGAAGTTCTTTCAGTTCATTGATTTGCAACCTTCGATTAGAACCTGCATTCTTCATGTTAAAATTAAACATTCGTATGGCCCAGAGTGCACGATGTTCTAATTCAACCGACAGATGGTAAGCTTTGCCATAAACTAATCGATAGGGTGATATACCGATAGAGGTTTTAAAAGCTGTATGGTAAGCCCATAATGTATCATCTAAGCGAAGAGCCCAATCCTTTCTATCGGGCCTAACCATCTTTTCTAGGATATGTTTAATCTCCCTATTTGACACCTCTACCTAACCATTAGTTTGGGGGTGATATGGTGTGGCCACTTTGTGTGTAATATTATATTTTTTCATAAGTGCTTCAAAATATTTATTTGTAAAATGAGTCCCCCCGTCACTAATGATCACCCTTGGGAAGCCAAATTGACTAATGATATTTAGTTGGATAAAACTAGTTATAACTTTATTATCATTAGTCCATGTAGCTATTGCCTCCACCCATTTTGACACGTAATCAACTGCCACCAGAATATATTCGAATCCAAATGAGACTAGAAAAGGTCCCATAAAATCAATCCCCTAAACATCGAAGATTTCTACTACTAAAATGGGGGTCAGCGGCATCATATCCTTCTTGGATAAATTTTCTGTTTGCTGACATTGTAGACAACTTCGGCCAAATTCATGTGCATCTTTAAAAAATGTTGGCCAATAAAATCCACTTTGCAGTACTTTTGCTGCAATTTTTTTTCCACTAAAATGTCCCCCACATGCCGAAGAATGGCAAAAAGTGAGAATACTTTGGAATTCACTCTCGGGGACACAACGGCGAATAACTTGGTCAGGACAGTATTGGAATAGTTCAGGTTCTTCCCAGAAATAATGTTTAATTTGCGAGAAAAATCGATCCTTTTCTTGTTTTGTCCAGTGAGAAAGTACTTGTCCTGTTGACAAGTAATTGACAAAATGGGCAAACCATGGAGGACGGCTAGAGGAGATTGCGAAAAGTTGTTCATCAGAAAATTTCTCTTTGATCTCATCTATGCCTATCATGTGTTCAACTAAGATCCTGGAGATGTGATCAGCTACCACATTCTTGGAACCCTTCTTATCTCGGATTTTCAGATCAAATTCTTGTAAAAGAAGATCCATCTGATCAAATGCGGTTTAGTATCTTTCTTTGAGAGGAGATGTTTCAGACCCGCATGATCAGAGTAAACTAGAATCTTAGACCCTATCAAATATGAGTAAAATTTTTCAAGGGCGAACACTACTGCTAGTAGCTCTTTTTCTGTTGTGGTGTAGTTTAATTGGGCATCGGAAAGAGTCTTGCTAGCATAATAGATCACATGTGGCTCCTTATTGATTTTTTGGCCTAAGACGGCACCTATTGCAAAGTCAGAGGCATCACACATAATCTCAAATGGAATGGACCAGTCAGGGGGTTTTATTATGGGTGCTATTGTCAGGGCTGTTCGTAATATGTTGAATGCTTTCAAACAGTCTTCGTCAAAGACAAATGGTGTGTCCTTGGCCAACAGATTGCACAGGGGTCTTGAAATCTTGCTAAAGTCTTTGATGAAGCATCTATAAAATCCGACATGACATAAGAAGGATCGTATTTGTCAGACCGAAGTAGGGGGTGGTAGTTTTGAAATGACCTCAACTTTGGCTTTATCTACCTCGATCCCTCTTTCAGAAATAATATGTCCTAATATAATTCCTTTCCACACCATAAAATAGCTTTTTTCCCAACTTAGGACGAGATTTGTCTCCATACACCGTTTAAGAACTTTGGAAAGATTATGGAGACAATCCTCAAAGGTGGTTCCAAACACAGAAAAATCATCCATAAAAATTTTAAGATATTTGTCCACCATATCCGAAAAAATGGTCAATATGCACTGTTGAAATGTAGCGGGTGCATTGCAGAGCCCGAATGGCATATGCCGAAAAGCGAAGGTGCCATAGGGGCAGGTGAAGGTAGTCTTTTCTTGGTCATCCGAAAATACAGATACTTGATTGTACCCTGAATAACCATCAAGAAAATAGAAGAAACTTTATCCTGCTAACCGTTCTAAGATTTGGTCGATGAAGGGCAATGAAAAATGGTCCTTCCTAGTAACGGCATTTAGTTTTCTATAATCTATGCATACTCGCCATCCAAATGATATGCGAGTGGGAAGCAGTTCACCTTCTTTGTTCTCAACCACAGTAATACCTGATTTCTTAGGTACTACTTGAGTGAGACTGACCCATTTACTATCGGATATGGGGTAGATGATTCCAGCATCTAACCACTTTACCACCTCTTTTTTTACTACTTCATGCATGTTTGGGTTCAATCTCCTCTACATATCTCGATGGGATTTGGCATTTGCCTCAAAATGAATATGGTGCATGCAAATGGAGGGGTCAATTCCTTTTAAATTGACAATGGACCAATCGATAGCCTCTTTGTGTTCCTTCAGAATACCAACCAATTGTGCTCCCTGATTAGGGATCAAGTCTGATGCAATGATTGCCGGGAGGGTGTCATTGGGTCCTAGAAATACATACTTGAGTGTAGTAGGAAGAGGTTTCAATTATAACGTAGGTGGTGATTCTAAAGATGAGACTATTGGTGTACTAGCTAATATGGGCAATGGCTCATACTTGATTGTCCATGGAGGAGTAATTTTATCGTGTGGTGTATCCAACAAGGTGTTAACTTCTTTCATATATCCCTCAAAGTCATACACTCCAAAGTGAGCCAAGCAAGTATCTAAGGGGTCTGGTGCTAGAATTGTGGGTGTTGCATCTTCTATAATATCTTCTAGTGTATCTACTTCGAAGCAACTATCCATTGATGGTCCTTGAGAAGCACCAAACATATTCAGTCTCAGTTTCTTATTCTCAAACGATACGTCCATGACTTCTGTCCTACAATTAATGCATGCATTTACCGTAGCTAGGAAGGGTCATCCTAAGATAATAGGAATTTATCTTGGGTTGCCACTTAGTTCCATGTCGAGAACCAGAAAATCAACTGAAAAGTAAAACTCATCTACCTTGACCAAGACATCCTCAAGCATTCCACGTGGTTCCTTAATTGATCTGTCGGCTAATTGCAGTGTGACTGATGTGGGTTTCAATTCTTCGAATTCAAAAAGTTCATACACCGAATTAGGTAAAAGATTCACACTTGCCCCTAAGTCCAGAAGAGCTTTTTTAATGTGATAATCTCCTATAACACAGAAAATGATGGGGGCTCCTGGGTCCTTAAGCTTTGGAGGAGTGGCATGCTGGCAGACAGAACTAGCCTGTTCAGTGAGGCGTACTTTCTTTGAGATTTGTGATCTAGATTTATATTTTTGGGTGCATAAATTCTTCAAAAATTTAGCATAAGCAGGGACCTATTTGATTGCGTCTAGAAGGAGAAGATTAATTTGGACTTGCTTAAACAATTCCAACATCTCGTTGAGTCTTCCTCCCTTCTTATCTGCAGGAATAGGGGCTTTCAGGACATCCGAAAATGGGGCTTTAGGCAAGTAAGATGATTCCGGTGCAGTTGGTTCATGTTCTATTTTAAGGTCCTCCTTGTTCTTGGGTGATTTGGCTTTGGTTAGAGGTTTAAGGTCGGTCTCTTGGTTTTACTAGTGTGTTCAATGACCTTCCCACTTCTCAGAGTCATGATTGATTTGGCGTGTTCAGAAAAAACTTTTGGGATATTAGAGCTCTCAATCACAAATTGCCCTCTTGGGTTGCTCTCGGGTTGGCTAGGTAATTTTTCTCCTTCCCTCTTACTGAATGCAGTCGCTAGTTGACCTATTTGGGTCTCTAGCTTAGTAATGGATTGTGTGTGGGAGTTAAGGGTCTAAGTGTTGACTTCTAATCATTGTAGTACTTTCAGAACTTTTTTCTCAAAAGCTGAGCTATGACCAGTAGTAGATGGTTGAGAAGCATTTTGAAATTGATGGTATGGTCCATGCCTATATGTTGGATCCTGATATTGAGGTCGAGGTGCGGCAGAGCCAACCACTGGTTGTGGTCTCCAAAAAAAAATTGGATGGTTTTTTTAGTCGGGGTTATAAGTGTTCGAATATGGATCATTTTCTGGTCTGCGAGCTTGTTGGACTTGAGCTTGCTGAACCTGCTCGTGCACAAACTTAGAAAATTGAGGTGCGGCTCGGCATTCACTAACAAAATGGTTTGGACTTGCACACAATGCACAGACTTCTTGGATTGGGTTAGATGGAATCGGGGATTGTCCAGTATTTAGAAGACGGTCTAATTTTTGGGACAGTTTATCTACCTTACTGTGGATATCTATGACATTTTCAATCTGATAAATTCCACTTCTTTTTTGTTGAAGCATGGGTTGTTCTCTAGAGGTGGCAGACATATGATGTAGGAAATTCTCACTAAGTATTTCAAAGAGCTGTCAGGCTTCATCCTCACTCTTTAGCATGAATGTCCCACCACATGATGCATCAACCATTTATCGGTGTTTCTCTGATAGACCATCATAAAAATACTGACAAAGTTGCCATTTAGGGACAGCATGGTGTGGACATTTACGAATGAGGTCCCTTAACCTTTTTCATGTCTCATGAAAAAGTTCACCCTCCAATTGGAAAAAACTAGTGATAACTTTTTTAATTTGATTTATTTTTTCAATTGGAAAGTATTTCTTGAGAAATTCTCTCTGAAGATGATCCCAAGTTGAAATGGTTATAGAGTCTAAGGAGTTTAAGCAATGCTTGGCTTTGTCCTTAAGTGAGAAAGGGAACAGTTTCAACCTAAGGACATCATCGAAGAAGTTTTGGATTTTTACTGTGGAATAAATTTCAAGAAATTCATCCAAGTGTTTGTATGGGTCCTCGTTACTAAGTCCATAGAATGATGGTAACATTTGAATAATGCTAGACTTAATCCCATATTGGATAGCTTCTACTGGAGATGCTTGAATGCATGGAGAGTAGGTATACGAGGATGGAGTGAAATATTCTCTCAATGAGCGTGGAGGATTAGCCTCACCAGATGCAGCCATGTTTCTAACTCGGATAGTCCTAAGAGTCTTTTCTAATTCTTTATCTAATGGTTGCAAGTCGGATTTTAGTGATCGTCGACCTAACATGCAACTAAAAGGTCTATGTAGGACTATCCTAGTCTGTTAAGGATTATTTTTTTTTTTATTAAGAGGAGAAGAGAAGAGAGAAAAGAGTTCTAAAGAAAAGATCCTAAGAAGTCCTAAAACTAATAGAAGAATTAGTTGTGGTTAGATTTTAATTATAATCAAGTTAGCACACAGTGGACTCTCTATCCTAAAGTTACCCTAGTTCTAGACAGCTCCTAACTGTAGTTAGCCTTCAAGCCCTCCAAGTCGAAGCTTGACCAACCAACTGGCCAGATAAGTGTAAGATTGGTGGGAGTCCCCCCGTTGCTTTCCTTAGACATCAATTAAATTGGCTAGGTCAGCGAACGAAACCAATTAAAAACCACCTTCCTTCGGGCCCAATCGTCCCACAAACCACTTGCCTAGACACCAGCTAGCTGACCAAGTCTAACCTGGTTCAACTCTCAGGGTCACTTGTCCTAATGAGCTCGAAATCCTTAGGAGTCAACGTCTAATTAATTTTAGATTAAGGTCTAGGTTATACAAATGCAAGGGAGTGATTTGTGGGCCAAGGAAGGGTGATCAAATCCCCATCTTATCTTAGTTAATGGGTTGCACCCTTAAAGTTAATTATGGAGATGCAATGTAAAGAAACAAGGTGTCCAATCAAGTTAGAAATTTTTATATTTGAGGTTACGCTATTTTAGTTAAGTGTTATGAAATGTTAGTGATTTTTTTTTTTTAATTCAACCATGTCAAGGTCTCCGGCAATGGTGCCAAAACTTGATGCGTAGTCATTGATAGCATCAAAAATAACTTTACTCACTACGTAGGTAGAATAAATCGAGATCGTATCCTCAGGGATCTTGGGCTAAGTTGAGATTGCAAAATAAAAGAAAGAAGCATTATTTTGATTTTAAAAAAAAAATTATCTTAAAATTGATGTAATTAGAAAATAAAGAGCTCATAAGTTTTGAATTAATTTTGCACTAGTAGAGTTGTATCTCTTTTTTTTAAAAAAATTGAATAGATGCTATTAATCTTAGAAAAAATATCTATCTTTTTTCGGCACACCCCGTACCCATAGATCACGGTGCATCTCCAGAAAGTACTAGGTAAATAACTCTTCTTTTCTCGGCCCGCCCCGTACCCGTAGATCACGATGCATTTCCAGAAAGTAAAAGTTGGTCCTAATATTAATCTAACAGGAAAGCATAAATAAAAGCATATGAAAGAGAGCAAATAAAGAACTCATGATGATTTAAATAAAAAGTATAATCTTTATTGCATATAAAGAAATACAAGAAAATTTAGAACAATAAACCCACTCTGTGTCGTTACAAAATTTCTTCTCCACTCCCGAGACTGCTAGCCTAGCTGCTTATGGAATAGTCTCTTTCTCTTCCTCTATGCAAGGCTCTAGAAGAATTTCTGGGATGATCCTCAAATGGAAGTACAAGAGCCTTTTTATAGGTGTTAGGAGGGAGGAGTTTTACATGGTTTTCAGATGTGGGACTAAAGAAAATACTAAGAACTAAAAGATGGATGGATGAGATGGAAAGATCACAAGCAGATAAAGAAAATACAAATTCTTCCTCTTGAAGTATTTCCAAGTATTATATATTTTTCCTTTAATTTTCAGATCCATCTGCTGTCCGTCTGTTCGCCAGCACAACTCTCCGTGAACCCACCATGCCGCACGCCCGCGCCCGCACTGCCGCGCGCTCGTTCTGTTAGACTTTTTGATTACAAAAAGAAACTTTTGTTTCTTTAAAATAATGCCTATATCCTTTTTGGGTTCTTTGCATAGTATCTTCATTTTTTCTAATACCGTATGCATCCTTTTTTTATTTTAATTTTATTTTAAGTCTAATTTTTTTCAAACTTGAGTCTTTTTGATCTGCGAATCGGACTCTTTATATCGATGATCCCTTTCCTGTAAAACATAAAAAGAAGCATTAAATTTTTAATAAATAAAATAAATTAAATATAATTTTTTGCTTTAAATGACTTAAATTAAGTGTTTATCATAAGCTCAGATCGGAGGGACACTTATACCTATACCCTTCGTGAGGTACTCTTGACAGCAGAGTGCTCCATAGTTGGTCATGTTTAGTGACGATATACTCCTACATCTCATCTACATGCCATACAGTGTCTCTACGCTATTTGGTTATAAGGACAACCAATGCATATGGCACACAACGACCTACACTTGATATCGCTATTATCCTAGTAATAGCATATCGTTTGATCGTAAACTAGTTTAAGAACTACGTGATAAATCTTCCTTTATCGATCAAAGTAATTCTAAGGACTTCATCATAACATAGGAGTTTGTTAGAAGATTTAACTTTATGATGAAAAAAATTAAATAATATTTATTATTTATCAATTCATATACATTTATAATTAGCACAATCATCAAACGATTGGCTTTAAGATATAATTCTCAATATAAACCACCAAGAATATGAAAATTGTAGCCTTCCTTCACTAGTTCCCACCCACAACTTGCCTTGTTGCTTTTGATTGAACTATCCATGCTTCTAGGCATATAGTTCTTGTGACATTGCCAAAAAGGAGAGCCACAATTCTTAGGACCAAGTCAAGATGACAACCACTTTTTTTTCCTGTGTAAGAGATCATACAAGGTAGGTTATCAAGAAAATGACTACCACTATTGGAAGAGCCAAGGTGCCTCGATAGGTAACAAGAGTGCTGGTGCTAGTGGGGGTCCAAATGTATACGACGATAAAGACATGTCGTTCAGGTTGTGTTGGGGCAAGTTGTTTGATCCATTTATCTTAGAATGTATCAAGGTTTGCATTAAATGATTTGGAAGGTGTTATAGGGTCATACTACCTTGGCCATTGTCCTTGGGACTCATCCTTGGACATACTCTTCAGATCGACTGTGATACCAAAGCGGACTCCAAATAGCAAACAACATTAATTATAGAACATCATCCTCGTCTACCTGCTGAGGATAGTAACACACTACTAATGGCTATGGCCGACGACTTGCCAAGACTGTCACAGAAAGTCAGAAGAGGATAATCCCATCGGCTTCCATCCGAACCCTTGGCTCGAGTGTCCACTGACCTTAAAGTCATAACCTCACTGACCATATAGGGTGATCTCCCATGATCGATATCTATTAAGACATGTCCAGGTTGAGGCTTCGGTCATATGCCGACCACAAGTCACTATCTTATTCAGTCATGTGGGCCACCATTTGGAATCTTCATTAGTATGTGACCACTATTCACGACTAACAATCTCCAGATTTCATATCCTAATAGCCTAACAAATCATGATCTGCCCTACTGATCTACGTAATGGCCTATCATTCCATCTCTTTATAAAGAGGTAAAAAGGGGACCCTTGAGATAAGCAACACTATGCCTATTCTCTCTCTCTGTTACTGTGCTCAAGCTTCGGTTAACTTAAGTATTGGAGGGTCTCCCATCGGACATCCTTCGATAAGTGTAAACTTCTTTTGCAGGTCCATCGCGGTGTCCTAACACCCAAATTTCCCTCCGTCTATGACCATATCAACACCCCCTAGAGCCTTGAGTAACAAAATATATTATTGAAAATATAGTTTTTATCAAAATTTAATCATAAATATTTAAGAATAAAAATCCTAAAATTCTGACATCTTCACAAAACTGACGAAAACAGTAGTGTCTAACATCCTAGTGATCCGATCAAGGTAATTTTATTTGATCATGACTAGACTAGGATACATATAGTTCAACAGAGATCTAGGATGATCAAATAGTAGTGTCTTACAAGAGTCAAGATAGAGGCCGGTATGCCAACCCAATAATCAAAATCAATTTGGTCAAGTAGTTTCATCTAATCAGGATCACTTAAGACATAATGATTCAATAGAGCTTAACAAAAACCAAATCTTATGATGCTCGATAGAGGTTCAGGTGGTGTGGGCATATTGTCTGACTAACAAAGTAATTTAAAACCCTCTATCAAAATCAACTCGGATTCAAAGCAACAGAGCTTGAGATCCTTCTGTGGGTTCATAAATCAAATAGAGAAAGAATATCAGACAAAAAAAATTAAGAGGATAAAACAAGGTTGATCAGATGACACTATCTGACATCCCGATCGGTTCAATCAATAAGATTTAATCAAATCATGACTGAACTAGTATATATATGGTTCAATGAAAATCATGAATAATCGAATGTAAAAGATTATAGTATGGCCAAGGCCAGTGCTAGCACGCTACCCAACGACCACAGATGGGGATCCTTTTTACTATGATTGAACCAAATCATTGAAAATAAATCCTTTACTGGACAATCCTAGAGAGAGGAATCCATAAAAAGAGAGAAAATTCTAAGGAGAGAACTAGAGAGAGAAAGTGAGGATATATACAAGTTAAGAGAGAAAAGGAAGAGAGAGAAATTCTCTTTACTTCTTTAATTTTCTTTTCTTTCTTTCTTTCTTTTTATCTTATCATTTTTTTCTTCTCTTCTCTTTCTTCTTTTTTTTTTCTTTGGTTTCCCTTGACAAAACAAGAGAAGAGGAGAATGGTGTGATGACTTCTTAGTGGTCTTCAATGGTTAGAAGATTAGATGCAAGGGGCTGGCGATGGCAGTCATCCATGGTGGAGGAGCATGGTGACTAGGTGCAATAGGGGATTGGCCAAAGCAAAATAGGGACAGCCAACCTATTCTAGTTAGATCTCAAGACTACTTGCAGATGAACATGGCACCCGACAATGACTATGACCCAAAAAAAGGGATTGGCTGAATACTTCAGCAACCAAGGCAAGTAGCACCGACTACTGGAACAAGCAAAGACTATCGAGTTTCAGATCCAAAATAGAGGAATTCAAATCAAAATAGGACATCTAGGATCCTGACCAACTCAACAATTGTTCGTTCAAAATTCATGATTTTAGAGACTAAGAAGAAAAGAAAACAAAATCAATTCAAATATTAGCAGATCTTATCTAATGATTTTTCACAGCCATAGAGATGGTGGCTATCGATAATCATAAGGGAAGAAGAAACACCAATGAGGCTCAACTTCAAGACTTGAAATCAATGATGGAGGCCGAAGGATGGTTGGATCAAATTAAATAAGAGGATTTGGAGAAATTCTTTGAGCACCCAGCTCCTTGGTGATGGACTCTCATTTGGAGGTCGATCGAGGAAGAAGACTCCTAGCATAAGTCTTCCTCCAACTTCTCTTCTTTTTTATTTTGAGCCTACTTTAAAATTCATGCATCTCTAATTTGGGCTCTCTTTTTGGTTGGGGTATCACAAATAATATCTTTTACATATTCATTTACATAGTTATAAATTTGATTTGAAATAAATTATATTTAACTTAATAATCTTTAACTATGATTATACTTATATCCTATAGCTATATCAGAAATAAAATTGTGCTTGTACTGGACAGAGCAGGTTGGAATATTGCACTTATACACTATGGTGTGAACTAAAATACCACAATGATATCCTATGGGAGAATCGAAAATAAAACAATGAGCTTTGTAATAGTCAAAATACCAATATATAACCTCAATTTTGCAGGATCTTGAATATAGTCAAGCTGAGAGTCCAAATCTGAAATATATCAAAAAAAAATTTATAGAATAATATATATACCATAATCCCATCAAAGTACACATATTCTATATCAAATCATCAAATAATAATATTCCAAAAAATCTCAGAATTTCAAGTTTACTTCTGTTGGTGCAGAATTCTGCCGACGTCAGAGAAGCTGGAGTTGGGATGACCGCATCCGTCACCAGGACCTGTAAGGAAAGTCTAAACCGGAGTTGAAGGTGCTCCGGTAAGACCCTTCGATGCTCAAGTCAGTACTCTGCTTCAACAGAAATGGAGTGCTCGAGTGAGAATTTTAGCAGAATTTTGAGATAGAGTTTTTTTTTAGCTTAGAGATGAACGTATCTGGGATCTCTTTTTATAGACGGAGGGCGTAACTGATTAACAGCGATGTCTGTAACCGCCTGATAGTGGGCCGTTCAGGGCCACGTGGAGTTTGTTACGGAGAGTAGTGGCGTCAGAGGGCCGTTCAGGGCCACGTGGAGTTTGTTACTGAGAGTGGAGTGGTGTCCGTTGTCGTGACTTGCCAGAGAGTGGTGGAGCCACGTGAAATCCATTACTGAGAGTGGAGTAGGGTAGTGGCCATTGTCATGACTTGCCAGAGAGTTCGGATCTGTTGGCTGAAGCTCGGCTGGGATGTCTGATGGAGCGAAATGGCTCTCTGTCTCGTCGATCCTAGAAGAAGCTCGGATGTTTTCGAGGTTACTGACAGGTCTATTGTTGTTGGGTGCCTAGAGCGCTGATGCTGCAGGCAGGAGTCATCTGTTGTAGAAGTTCATCCGGGATCCATCTGCTATGGAAGTTCAGACAGAGTCCGATTCTTGCAGAAGGCCGAAAGGAGGCCGCTTATTGTAGAAGCTCGATCGAAGAACGATTGTCGTGGAAGCTCAGAGTAGTATCCTGGCTGGTGGAGCCTGTCCCATTGTAGAAGCTCGTTTGGGATCCGACTACAAAGAAGCTCGATTGAAGTCTACCTATAATAGAAGTTCAGAAGAAATTTGTTTTCAATAGAGACTCGAATGGAATTCACTTACAGTAGATATCCGGAGTAGACCGCCTGCATTAGAAGATCGGAGTAGACTGCTCATAGTAGAAGTTCGGAGTAGACCGCTTGTAGTAGAAGTTCGGAGTAGACCGTTTGTAGTAGAAGTTCGGAGTAGAGTCGTCCGTAGCCGGAAGAAGTCTGGAAGGGATTCGGAGAATGTTGATCACTGTAGAAAATCAGCTGATAGCAGAGCTCAGAGGGTGTTTGGAGCAATCCGATAAATGAATGGAGAAGCTCATTATCGGAGAAGTACGGATGGTATTATGGAAGCTCGGACGGTCGAGGGGGTTCAGAAAGACGCCACACAAGATCGGAAGCCAGAAAAGCTCTGGAAGGGTCGGTCTTTTGCAAACTTTGGCTGGAGGTATTTTATACCCAACACCAGTCTCCCTACTTTCGAATTTGGATTCCGAATAAAGGAAGTACAGAAAAATTTTTACAGCCAAAGTTGCCTCCCTTGATTTCCGCACTCGATGGTTTCCAGATATTTTAGCATTTGGTGCGCTGGTGCTGGAGCCTTTTCAAATCAAGACGATCCGAAAAGGTTTTTTCAAAATTTTCACTGGAGCACTGCTTTAGGTACGGTGCAATAATAATTTTGTCAGTTGTCGACCACTTTCAGCCGCCTGCCACAGTGAGTGGGCCACGCGGCGATTATAGATCGGTCAGAGGAGACCTGCAGTCATTATTGCACCAGACCCCGTCGCCTATTTAAACCCGCCTCCCCCTTTCGGGGATCTCACTTTGCATGGGAGTTTCTTCGGTCCCTCCTTCTTCCTGAGAGTTCCATCCTTTCTCAGCGTCCTTCTCGACCTTAGGCGTTCTTCGAGTCATCCCCATCTCTGCCTCTCTGCATCCCTCAGACCAGCCTAGGTTAGCTCAAAAACTTTCTCTATTTCTGTGGCTCTGTTTCTAGACTGTACCGATCCTCCTTCGTTACAGATATGGACGTGGACGCAGCTCGGATGTTAGCCAAGAGTCTCAAAGCCCACAAGAGGGAAGGTGCTGCAACTTCTGGATCGGCAAAAAAAACAAGGGTAAAAGAGACAGATCCGACCATATTTTGCCTTGATCGCCCAGAGCCCGCGCTCGTGGCATATCTTCGACTGTGAGTACTTCCCGATCCTGCGGAAGGGGGAAGCCGAAGGGGGACTGGAAGAAGAAGTCAGAAAAAAAGAGAAATCCGATCTCAGAAAGAAGGTCATGCCTGCTGTCATTGTGAGACAGTGGAATTCATGGCGCAGAAAGGATGGCGTCTATATGTCCTTTGAAGATAATGCTGGAGTAATTGTTAATCCAAAGAGGGACTGGAAGAAGAAGTCGGGTGCTTAAAGCAATCCTCGATGATGGCTGGAATCGAGAGCTCGAAGTCTGATGGTATCGAGCTTCCTTGGAGCTCTTTTGCCTTGTATTCCTTTCCTTTCTTGTTGCCCCCCCTTTTTTTTTGGCCTTCAAAGGCTTTGTAACGCGCACTTTACTAATGAAATAAAAAAAAATTCTATTACCTTGTCCATTCTTGCATTTAGTCGCCCGTTTACCAAACTTCTTTTATCTTTTATCTTGTTCGATATCGGCATTGTTTGAAGGTTCTTGATCGCCGCCGTGTTGATTTACCCTTTTTGTTCATGACTGTAGGTCTTTTCGAGGCCATTTGAGTTTGACGCTTCCTCCCGGTGCTCGAGCTTGGAGACCTAAACTTCTCGTTACTTTGAGGAAGTCGATTTCTCCTCGGCCTGTGTTGAGTTCTCTCTTAGCGACTGAGAGTTTTTGATAGGAGTACCCTTCCTCGTTGAGACGAGGTCCCTTATATCTTTGATGCAGTTTATTTTTCACTTATCGCTGGTATAGTTCGTCGCTTTCCCTTTTCATCTCCCCCTTTTTTTTTGTGTTCGAGTGAGGATTTTTTCTCTGCTCTTAACAGGGTCGTGAGAGCGTAGAGGAGCCATTGAGGAGACTTTCCTCCTTATCCGGTCTTAATCGATTGGGTCTTTGCTTGTGTCAGGATGAGGTTCTCCTCTTATTTCCGACAGTCAATTTCAGCTCATGTTAAGATGAGGTTCTCCTTCTGTTCTTAACAGGGCTGTGGGGGCACGTAAGGGCCGCTGCAAGGGCCTCTCCCCTCATCCGGTCTCTGGATAACCGGACCTTCAACTTTGCTCATGTTAGGACGAGATTCTCCTCCTGTTCCTAACATGGCTGTGGGGATATAAAAGGACCGTTGCAAGGGCCTCTCCCCCAATCCGGTCTTAAACTAATCAGGCCTTCGACTTTGCTCATGTTAGGACGAGGTTCTCCTCCTGTTTCTAACATGGCTGTGAGGGCACAAAAGGACCATTGCAAGGGCCTCTCCCTCCATCCAGTCTTTAAATAATCGGGCCTTCAACTTTGCTCATGTTAGGATGAGGTTCTCCTCCTGTTCCTAACATGGCTGTGGGGGCACATAAGGGCCGTTATAAGAGCCTCTCCCCCCATCCAGTCTTAAAATAATCAGGCCTTCAACTTTGCTCATGTTAGGATGAGGTTCTCCTCCTGTTCCTAACATGGCTGTGGGGGCACATAAGGGCCATTGTAAGGGCCTCTCCCCCATCCAGTCTTAAAATAATCGGGCCTTCGACTTGGCTCGTGTTAGGATGAGGTCCTCCTCCTGTTCCTAACACATTTAGTATCGATTGTCGGAAGGAGCTACTCCCTGTCGTTATGAGCTCATGCCAAAAGAAAAGATATACAAATATGAAAGAAACTTTTATTTAAGGCAAAGTTATTGGTAATACATTCGTAAGTTTTTCGAGTTCCATGGTCGTGGAAGGTCCGCTCCTCCGAGCTCTTTCAAATAGTATGTTCCAGGCCGAACCACCTCCCTGACTTCATACGGGCCTTCCCAGTTAGGGGCGAGTTTCCCTTGATTCTGAGATTGTGAGACAGCAGCTCGCCGAAGTACTAAATCCCCCGCTCTGAAGGCCTTGCTCTTGACCTGGGAGTTGTAGTAGCGGGCCACTTTCTGCCTGTAGATAGCCATCCAAACTTGAGCTGTCTCCCGCTTCTCTTCTAATAAGCCGAGACTGGCTTTGAGATCCTGCGAGTTGCGCTACTCGTCGAATGCCACAACTCGCACCGACGGGAGTTTGAGTTTGATCAGGATTACGGCTTCTGTTCCGAAGGCTAAAGCAAAGGGGGTCTCCCTTATGGGCAGTCTTTGGGTAGTTCGATATGCTCACAACACATGATAAAGCTCATCTGTCTAAGTTCTCTTTGCTCTTTCAAGTCTCACCTTGATCCCTTGCAGCAGAGTCCTGTTAGTAACCTCGGCTTCACCGTTTGCTTGCGGATGGGCTACTGACGTGAAGTTGTGGGAGATATTTAGGTCCTCACAAAATTCAACAAACTTTGCCCCAGCAAATTATCATCCGTTATCAGTAATGAGAGTTCTGGGTAGGCCGAACCTACAGACAATCGACTTCCAAATGAAGTCCTGCACCTTAGCTTCTGTAATTTTCATCAAAGGTTCAGCTTCGACCCACTTGGTGAAATAGTCAATTGCCACCAGGAGAAACTTTCGCTGCCCGGATGCCATGGGAAAAGGTCCGAGGATATCCATCCCCCATTGTGCAAACGGCCATGGGGCACTTAAGGACGTAAGCTCGGAGGCGGGTTGCCTTTGGATATTTGCATATCTCTGACACCAACCATACCTTCTGACATATTCAATGGAGTCGTGGTGCATGGTAGGCCAATAATAGTCTTATCGGAGCAGCTTGTGGGATAAAGATCTGACCTTCAGGTGACTTTCGCAGACTCTCTCATGTACCTCCCGCAAGGCGAAGTTGGCCTCAGAAGGTCGGAGACATTTCAAAAGGGGCAAAGAGTATGATCTTTTGTACAGCTTGCCTTCATAAAGAATATATCAGGAGGTCTGGTTCCTAAGCTTTCGAGCTTTTTTTGCATCGGGAGGAAGAACCCCGTCCTTGAGGTATGCAACCAGTGGGTCAATCCAGCTGGGTTCATGGTTGATCTCCATCACAAGCTACAGTTCTTCCATACCCGGGTACTTCAGAACCTCGAAGAAGACTTCCTTGGATAGTTCAGTCGGAGCTAGTGTAGCCAACTTGGAGAGAAGGTCGGCCCTGGTATTTTTTACTCTTGGAATCTGCTTGATGTCAAAGCTACCGAAGGCAGGGACGATCTCTTTCACCTTTTTGAGGTACTTGGCCATACTATCCTCCCGAGCTTCATAGTTTTCACTGACCTATCTCATCACCAATTGGGAGTCACTATAGACTTGGAGCCGATCTACTTCTAACTCTTTGGCGATCCTCAATTCTACAATCAGAGCTTCATATTCTGCTCCGTTATTTATCACAGAAAATTCGAAGCACAGTGCATACTTTACAATAATTCCTTCTGGATTAACCAAGATCAGGCCTGCACCTGCGCCTGACATGTTGGAGGAACCGTCCACGTAGAGAGCCCAAAAACCATCAGGGAGATCCATTCTTTTTTCAAGGGAATTCAACTGGAGCCCTGAGTTGTTGGCTCCACCTTGTTCAAGTTCGGTCTCTTCCGAAATAGTGCATTCCACTATGAAGTCTGCTAATATCTGGGCTTTAATCGCCGGTAGAGGTTGATAGTTGATGTTGAATTTTGTGAGCTTGACTGCCCATTTCGTTATCCTTCCGGAAGCATCCGCTCGATGCAGAACCACCTTGATCGGTTGGTCAGTGAGTAGCGTTATAGTGTGCCCTTGAAAGTAAGGTCGGAGCCTTCGAGCTGTAATCAACAAGGCGTAAGTTAGTTTCTCTAACTTAGTATACCTGGTTTTGGCATCTCTCAATACTCGGCTAATGTAGTAGATCGACCGTTGAACTTTTGCTTCTTCCTTAACTAGGACTACTGCGAGAGTCACAGGGGAGACCGCCAGGTACAGGAACAACTCCTCTCTGGGTTCGGGCTTTGCCAACAGTGGGGGTGAGCCGAGGTAGCTTTTTAATTTTTCGAATGCTTGCTGACATTCAGTGGTCCAAAAGAAGTTCTTCGGCTGCTTGAGGGTCTGAAAGAAAGGTAGGCATCGCTCGGCCGACCTTGAGATGAAGCGATTCAGAGCTGCAATTCTCCCAGTAAGGCACTGAACTTCCTTTATTGACTTCGGAGCGGTCATTTTCTGGATGGCACGAATCTTTTTCGGATTTGCCTCGATCCCACGCCCCGCCACCATGAAGCCCAAGAATTTTTCTGAGGTCACTCCAAAAGTGCACTTGGCTGGGTTCAGCTTCATCTTATATTTTTGGAGGGCGCTGAAGGTTTCCTCAAGGTTGGCGATGTGGCTCTTTGTGGATTTGCTTTTCACAAGCATATCATCCACGTAGACCTCTATGTTACCGCCAATCTGCTCTTCAAAGATCTTGTTCACCAGTCGTTGGCAGATCACCCCTGCATTTTTGAGGGAAAAAGACATGACCCTGTAACAATAAAGACCACGGTTAGTAATAAAAGCAGTTTTTTCTTCATCCTCCGGTGCCATCCTGATTGATTGTAGCCGAAAAATACATCCATGAAAGTGAGGAGCTTGTGGCCCGAGGTTGCATCCACTAATTGATCAATTCTGGATAGAGGGTAACTGTCCTTCGGACAGGCTTTGTTTAGCTTTTTGAAGTCTATACACATCCTCCACTTGCCATTCGTCTTTTTGACAAGAACCACATTGGAGACCCAGCTCGGGTAGTTGACTTCTCTGATGAACCCAACCTTCAGGAGTTTATCAACTTCCTCAGCTATTGCCACTTGCCTTTCCGGTGCATGATTTTGGATTTTTTTCTTCATCGGTAGATGTTTGGGATCAACAGCCAGACGGTGTTCCATGACCCCCGCATCAATCCCTGGCATGTCCACCGAGACCCAAGCGAAAACATCCACATTCTTTTGCAGAAAATTAATGAGCTGTGTCTGTACCTCTTCTCCTAGGTTAGAGCCGTTCTTCACCACATGCTCCTCATTCCCATCGTTCAAAAGAATTGAGACAAGATCTTCAATTGGCTCACCCTGTTCTTCAGCAAGGTCGTCGTGAGTGTCCAATCCATCAACCGGACAGGGGTCGGACTGTCCCTTTCTCTGAAGGGCTATGTTGTAGCAGTGCCTTGCCAGGGCCTGATCTCCTCTGACCTCTCGACTCCTTGGCTAGTAAGAAATTTCAGCTTCAAGTGGTAGGTCGACACCACAGCTCGGAGGGCATTGAGGCCAGATCGACCGAGTATTGCATTGTAGGCAAACGGCATCCTTACCACCAAAAATTCCACTTGTGCTCTCGATTGCTTTGGGTACCGGCCAGCAAACATGGTTAAAGTTATTACCCCTTCTACTGGCACAGCATCGCCAGTGAACCCTACCAACGGAGAGTTTACCGACCCCAATCGATCATCCGAAATGGATATTTTTGAGAATACATCGTAAAACAGAATATCGATCGAGCTTCCACTATCAACAAAAATACGGCGTACATCATAGTCAGCAATATTTAAAGAAACTACAACCGCGTCATTATGTGGGAACTGAATCTCCCAGACGTCTTCTTCAGTGAAGGTTATAGACTCTTCCGTCCTCTGCCGCTTGGGCGGTACGGTCGATCCACTGGCTGCTCCCCATCGGGGTCCTCCAAAGATGGTGTTGACGATCTCGGTTGGAGGTCGATCTTCAGTCTGTTCCTCCCTCCTTGGCGGCTCTGGCCGTGGTAGGACCCTCGGCCAATCCTCCCTACCCTCAGGTCGGCATCGGATGAATCTATCGAGCCGACCTCGTCTGATGAGCTCCTCATCTGTTGGTTCGCTTCTTGGGATCGTTGATCCAGGAGGCCCTCTCGACGGTGAGTCTCGAGGGTCTTCTGGAAGAACGGAGGTAGAGACCCTCCGGGGGTGGAATAATGATCGAACGGAGGGCTCTCCACCATCTGCTTCCCCTTTTCGGGGAAGACGGGGCGACTTGCCCAAGTGGCCCGTCCGATCGTCGGATTCTGAAACTAGGGCGATGCTCTTCCCAGCCGCATTGATGTCAGCGGCTGCTGCTGCATGGCCTGCACTGCTTTGGTGAGGCCCCTGACCTGCGAACCAGCAAGTCGAACTGCTCCATGCCGACTGCCGTTGCCGGAGGAGGAGAAGCCTGGGAGACTGGAGATGAGGCCAGAGTTTGCAGAGCTCGCTGAGATTTGGCTGCGAAGGCCGTGGATCGCCTGGTGGATGCCTTTCGGGGAGGCATCTGGTGGAGATCTGACAGGAGAAAGAGAAGTAGATGTCGGAGCAGATGACCGGAGACAGTCCCGTTAAGCACTCCTTTAAGAACAAGGGTACTGCGAAGACACAGCCCTTCCTCTAGCGCCAATTCTGTTGGTGCAGAATTCTACCGACGTCGGAGAAGCTGGAGTTGGGATGACCGCGTCCACCATCGGGACCTGCAAGGAAAGTCTAAACCGGAGTTGGGGGTGCTCCGACAAGACCCTCCGACGCTCAAGTCAGTACTCTGCTTCAACAGAAATGGAGTGCTCGAGTGAGAATTTTAGCAGAGTTTCGAGATAGAATTTTTTTTTAGCTTAAAGAAGAACGTATCTGGGGTCCCTTTTTATAGACGGAGGGCAAAATTGATTGACAGTGATGTCTGTAACTGCCTAGTAGTGGACCGTTCAGGGCCACGTGGAGTTTGTTACGGAGAGTAGTGGCGTCAGAGGGCCGTTCAGGGCCACGTGGAGTTTGTTACTGAGAGCGGAGTGGTGTCTGTTGTCGCGACTTACCAGAGAGTGGTGGAGCCACGTGGAATCCGTTACTGAGAGTAGAGTAGGGTAATGGCCATTGTCGTGACTTGCCAGAGAGTTCGGATCTGTCGGCTGAAGCTCGGCTGGATGTCTGATGGAGCAGAATGTTTCTCTGTCTCGTCGATCCTAGGAGAAGCTTGGATGTTTTCGAGGTTGCTGACGGGTCTATTGTTGTTGAGTGCCTAGAGCGCTGATGCTGCAGGCGGGAGTCATCTGTTGTAGAAGTTCGTCCGGGATCCATCCGCTATGGAAGTTCAGATGGAGTTCGGTTCTTGCAGAAGGCTGAAAGGAGGCCGCTTATTGTAGAAGCTCGGTCAAAGATCGGTTGTCGTGGAAGCTCGGAGTAGTGTCCTGACTGGTGGAGCCTGTCTCGTTGTAGAAGCTCATCTGGGATCCAGCTATGAAGAAGCTCGGCTGAAGTCTACCTGTAATAGAAGTTCGAAAGAAATTTATTTTCAGTAGAGACTCGAATGGAATTCGCTTATAGTAGATATCCGGAGTAGACCGCCTGCAGTAGAAGTTCGGAGTAGACCGCTCGTAGTAGAAGTTCGGAGTAGACCGCTCGTAGTAAAAGTTCAGAGTAGACCGCTTGTAGTAGAAGTTCAGAGTAGAGTCGTCCATGGTCGGAAGAAGTCTGGAAGGGATTCAGAGAACGGCTCGAAAAAAGGCCTCGGATAAAATAAAATAATTCAAAGAATCTCTGTTCCAGAACCGTACGTGAGACTTTCGGGTACCTAAAACGATATTAACTTCTTAGTTGATCACTGTAGAAAATTGACTGATAGCGGAGCTCAGAGGGTATTTGGAGCAGTCCAGTAAATGAATGGAGAAGCTCATTGTCGGAGAAGTACGGATGGTATTATGGAAGCTCGGACGGTCGAGGGGGTTCAAAAAGATGCCACACAAAGTGGGAAGCCGAAAAAGCCCTAGAAGGGTCGGCCTTTTGCAAACTTCGGCTGGAGGTATTTTATACCCAACACCTTCCATTCAAAACATAGGTTCATAAAATTCATAAATTACACATAAGTTGATTAAAATTATATGATATTGAAAATAATATTATACAAATAAAAAATTTGAAGAAGATAGATCATTACTTATCTTGCATGTATAGTGAGTTTACAAATCTAATTAATCCTAAGATTCTCCTTCAGAATCTAACATCAAAAATTATATTTTTATCAAAATTTAACCATGAATATTTTAAGAATAAAAATACTGAGATTTAGCATCCTCATGGAGTTGGTCAACCAGTAGCACCTAACATCTTGGTTGGTTCAATCTAAGGCATTCAATCGATTAACTGCAAACCAACAATTATGCTATTATGTTAGGATGTAATTGATGGCAAAATTTAGCAGTGCCTTGCTAGGCTAGGATAGGGACTAGCATGTTGCCTCAATGGCCATAGGTTAGGATCACTTCACAAGGTCCATCAAGGTCATTAAGGAGGACCCTTTGCTAGATTCAAAAAATCTAGAGAGACAGTAGAGAGAAAAACAATCTAGAAAGAAAATTTTTTTAGAGAGAGAAAGTGGAGAAGAGAGAGAAAAAAAGAAAGAAAGAAGAGATAAACTATCCTTTCTTTATTCCTTTTTATTTTTTTTCTTCTTCCTTTACGTTTGTTCTCTCTTTTTTTTTTCTTCTCTTAGTTCTTAGCAAAACGGAGGACCACTAACCATCCCTCTTTCTCAAAATAGAAGAACATCCCCTTATCTGCAATGGCCATGGCCAGTAGTGTTGCCTATGGTGCATAGTCGAAGCTCACCTAACAAGCATTCAGTGTGATGATCGGTGCCAAAAAATTAAAGAAGAAATAGAAAAATTAAATGAAAATAGGAAAGAGATTTGCAACATAAATTTTTAGTAGTTTTTGATAAAATCCAACCGATGATGACTCACCGGAGAAGGGAGAAGATTAGGAAAGAGAAATAGAGGGGAATTGGGGTTTCACGGCATATTTTTGGTGAGGTTTCAAGGTCAACATGGTGAAGGACATTGGGAAGAAGATGAAGAGGAGGATGGGCTTCTTCAAGGATGGTTCAACATTTGATGGTGGTGAGGTTAAAAGGAGGCATAGAGTTCTTTAAATAAAGTGTGAGGAGCCGACAAGAATCTTTCTGGATGTCAAAGCCCTTCAACAAAATCAGAAGAAAGAAGACTCGCGTCAGGAGTCCTCTTCTTCCATCATTTCTTTTTGTCCTAAACTAAGATGCTGGGCTAGTCAAATGGGTCATGAGATGGTTGCTTCAAGCTATGTAGAGGCAAATGGATGAAAGAGTTCAAAGTGTTTTAAAATATGTGTGGGGCATAATTCAATGGTCGATATTGTGCAAGAAGATCCACCATTCTTTCACATAAAAGATGCAACCCAAACCCTTTTTATATAGTCTATATTATCATTATGGTGGCTTATCAAACAGCTTTACATGAATTTCTTTGATCTATCATTGCTTGTATGCCATGGTATATTTTTCCTTCTATTATTTTTAGCTTTTTTGTTTGACCTATTTATTTTAGAAATCTATAATTTATTGCTATTGTCTAATCTTTAACATTTGCTTCTAACTAATTTAATAGCAACTTCCCACATTTTTCATGGAACATATAATTAGAATTCATGGTTAATATAGAATATTTTCATATATCATTATTGATAATTAGTATGCTAAAGTCTCACATGCATGGCATCGATAGTATGCTAGTTTATTTAATAAAGGATTATTTGTGATGGCAAGAGATGAAAGACATACTACTGTAGCTTCACCTGCAACTAGTAACGTTAGGGGTGTATCTTCTGAGCGCAACAAGAATTCACCTTCCTTGGTATAAATCCACTAATGGATCATCCATAGATGGCTTTGAGATCTATTAAGACACACGAATGATGCAAATTGGAGTCCATTAAGATATGGATGGTGGATGATTTAATAGTAGAATCGTGCGAAGAAAGATAAATTTTTTTTTTTTCATGTGAAAGATACAACCATGATCCTACTAGTAGATCTAGGCTGTAGTACTTGTGATGCACATTAAATTTCTATGGACAGCCATGAGCCCTCGTAGAGATTTTTTTGTCATATATATAATATAAATAAAATTATCAACAAATATTATAGGTGAAATTTCATGTTGACACATCAAATTGTGGAGTAATCTTCCAATATGCCACGTGTCAAGTTTGAAAGTCTCCATTTTTTTTTTTTTTTTCTTTTCCTGCAGTAGTGCATATTTCTTAGATGTTTTGGCTCCACGGGTGTGTTTGTACGCTAACTTGGGCGTCAAATCAGATTGGTCGAGTCGATTGAGTTGAGATCTGCATGTTGGGGTTGTTTTCTCCGACGTAGAACGTCTTTATATTTGGCCGCACCTCTTGAAGTTTGATCTTTGAATGCATACTTTGATGCGCCATTAACGAATGAAGGATGCTTACAAAAAAAAAAACGAATGAAAGATAGCGCTCATATTGATCAAAATTTAGGGGATCATCATCTCTCATAATAATTTCCTGCATCTTGGGCGTAACAGTGTGCTTGATGATCGATGAGGTGCTTCTTGATCTTTGAAAAATTATCCGGAGTCTAAAGTCCATAACTATTCGGATGATTCTGTATTTGATACTTGATGATGAGTCTTTATACCTGTATTGATTGTATTATTTTAACACAGCTGCATTTATGATGCGTCAGGAGCCTTGACTATTCCTCCCCGTCTCAGAATTCACTGCATTAATCCATCTGCTGGTTATATGGGGTGAAGACGTTGATATCATTGTTCAAAGGCCTCTTTTCCAACTTATTAGGGTGCTTCGGGCGTTTCAATTGCATAGAGATGATTGCTACAGTTGGAGTAGAAAACTGATCTCTACAAATAGGTGCTTTAGTTAGACTTTAAGAAAGCCTTAGTGCTTCAGTTCCCAGCAGTGAGATAATATTAGTACTAATATTAGTACCTGGATGGGATCCCTAGCTTGGATGCCCACCTGGTGGTAGGTGTCGCAGCAGTATGCGCAGCGGACCAATTTAATACTTTTCTTAATCTCATTTTTTAAATAGGTTTACAAATTTATTTTTTTTTAAATTTTTTTCTCTCTTCTTTTTAAAAAAAAATTCAATTCCTTTCTTCTGTTACCTCTAAGTTTTATACTGTGAATTTAACCTTAAAATTATCAAAATAAAATTCAAAAAAATATAATTTTTTTTTATATCAAATAATTTATATTTTATTTCTGGAATGTATTCTACAAATCTATCTTATAACTTTTTTGATTCGTGAATTTACCAACATTCATAGTATAAAAAAATATCATTATTATTAGCATCAATTAAACCCCCGCGGAGGTTGAGTGCTAGTTATTCTTGTAATTTAATAAACAAACTCCAAATTTTTTAACGTGCATTACACTTATTTATCTCTTCAAAATTATGTATTCAACTAAAGATATTAAGATGGGGTATATTACATGTAGCAATTTGGAGATGGATGACCCCATGATGGGAGCTTCCCTGACGATGTGCCCACCCGGAGTTTGGCGTCTACTGGTGTATTCCATTTGTGATGGATTTGGTGTGGAGAGACAGATTATGTTGCTCAGTTCTGCTAAGATGACCAGTTGTGGGGATTAGCTTGGACAATAAGGCACAGGTTAGAGTGGTTCATGAACATGCATGGGTCGTGGATGGTCTTGAGCACGTATGGTGTTTCCCAATCTGAGTGCAGTTTGGCATAGGCTGGCTACATGGCTGGATTAATGTACCATGTGACATTTCACATGCTATTAAAGCTGATCATGGAAAACCGAACCTTAGTCCACTGTGGATGACTTCGTTGTACGAAAGTAATGCCCAACATTAAAGTATCCATGTCAGTTAGGTAAAAGTCTTCTACTCTTGTTTTGGCGATTATCATGGTTTTCAAGCGGTCATTATATCGTAAGACTAAAGTGTTGTTTAACATTTACATTGTTTACTTGAAATTCAAAAGTTTTTATGTCATACTAGAAAAAATTACTAAATAGTGATTAATATTATCTACTGATGTTTGTTCTTAAATAACATTAGCACAAGCAGATTAGATAAATAAAAACCATCAGAACCAATATTATAGTAAATAAAAAAAGTAAATGTTTCTTTGTGAAAAATGGAGGGAGCTTTGCTGGTCCACGATAATTATCCTAGTTTAGATTTCGTTGTAAGGTAAGTGATGCATGACTTCTTGATAATAGTAATACATCCTTTATTCTCAAAAGGATAGTGGTTTGGTCAATGGAGCCTAATAATATGGCATGATTGGATTCATCCAACTCAAAGCTGATGTAGTATTCTACTGAGCTAAACTAGGCCTATATCGATCTATCTGAAAGGCAAGATGAGCAGAGTAAAAATGACAGACCTCCAAGGTCACACATCGTCCACACAAATTCAAAACTTGAACAACTAGCAACATGGCATCCATCATAGACTGACCTGAGCTCTATCACCTTAGGCAGCAGCTCTTTGCCTGACGCAAAAATACACTCTTCACACCCAGAATTAAATATTATCATAATAGTCGTAGTTATATTGTATTGATCAAGGGTCGGGCTTGAGCCTAAAAAATATCAAATTTTATATAGACTCGGTTTGAAGCCCGATTAAAAATGAATAGAATTTAAGCTTAAGGCCCGGCCTGTGATTAAGTCTAACTGTATCTTAAGACGGTTATAATGCGATATTGGATGGTTACAGTATGTTTCTGGACGGTTACTGCACAACTCCAATTCATCATCTATATATATAGGCTTGGAGTCTTTCCATAAAAAGCAATACCATGATACAACACTACCATATTGAGACTCTCTTAAATATCAAAAGGCCGGCTTGGCCAAAGCCAACTCCGGCGATTTCTCTTTTGCATATCAGCGGAGGCGATTCACGTCGGCAATCCAAAGATCTGCTGCAGCAGATGGGGACAGGGAAAGTTTCATATTAATTATCCAATTTTGAATAACCCACTAAGAATATGAAATTGCAGCTTTCCTTCGCTAGTTCCCTCCCACCGCTTGCCTTGTTGCTTTTGATTGAACTATGCATGCTTTCTAGGCATATAGTAATTCTGACATGACTTGTCCAACAAGGAGACCCACAATTCCTAGGACCAACTCAAGGTGACAACCACCTTTTCTTTCCTGTATAAGAACTATAGGTTATCAAGAAAATGACTACCACCATTGGAAGAGCCTAGGCGCCTCGATAGGTAACAACAGTGCTGGTGCTAGTAGGGGTCCAAAAATATACAACGATAAAGACATGTCGGTCAGGTTGGGTTGTGGCGAGTTGTTTGATCCATTTACCTTGGAATATATCAAGGTTTGCATTGAATGATTTGGGAGGCAAAGTTTTATTTGATTCTGGTTCCTAGTGTGGAAAAGCTACGCTGATGCTGATGGGGCTGGTGATAAAAATCTAATCCATTAGATTAGAAAGGTGTGTCGGCTCAGATGCTCCAATGAATCTAGGCGCTCTAAGATAAGCTTGCTGATGTGGATGGTGGTTGGATCCCTGCAGGGATCTTACCATCTACCTGAAAGCGATCCTTGAATGCCAAATTTCCACATATCTCCATAGCCATTCCTATCAAGTTGATGAGAATAATAATATCTTTTAAGGGTCTCCACTGATAATTGTCAATGGAGTAGAGTGCAACCTGGACTTTGATCTGGACCGTTTGGAGCAGAAAGGGTCAAAGAATTCGGCACCAATTGCCCAAGAATTTCTGTCGCTGTAGATAGGTGCAATGTTGCTAGACTTTTTTGGGTGAGACAATTAATGTTGCTAGACTTCAAGTGGAAACAAATGGTGAAATGAGGAAGCAAGCTATCAAGAAATCAGCATGCACAAGAGAAAGATTTTACCTCTTCTAGATTTTAAACTTTATCTTCCCTCCTTCTCTCAATGCAGTGGACCATATAGAAGCATAAAAGGCTCACAAAAGAAAAGCTCCTAGTTCGCTTAGCGTGCATGCAATTCAGACAATTCAAAACCTATTTGCTTGTTGGTTGAATTGAAAAAAGAAAAAAAAGAAGATGATTGAGTTAGATCGGAAAACATAGAAATCTATTTATCTATCTCTGTTGCATAAAACTATCAAAAATCGCTAGCTTTTAGGTTTACTAGCTTGACTTTACATTTTTATATATAGGACGTATCCCACATTTATACATATTTTACAATACCACGATAATTTGATCGAAGGATTGTCCTGCTCTGCGTAATTCACCAAGACAAAAGGATAGAAGTATTGAAATTAAAATATATAAAGAGACAAAACTAAAAAGAAAATTATTTAAGGTATTAAAATAAAAATTCACTGTGCACTCTCACGAATATGCTGTACCACTGATTTCTTTCTGATACTCACGATGGTAGTTATAATTACTCCAAGGTTCAGCCATTCATAAATAAAGAGAGATCCTTCTCAGAGTTTCATTCAACTATAGGCCCGAATCTTCCAGACAATCCCATGTCTGCATCATGAAACTAACAAACATACTGTCACACCCCCGATCTGAGATTGTGAATCGAGGATCGCGGCAGTCGCCACATACTTATGAAGAACTCTCTCCATAAGCATGCAAGGCATCTCATCACGATATCAATGCATCACAGCAGAATAAATTCAAATATTTATTATTCAACTCTAATTCAAGTAATTAAAATAAATATCTTACATCCAATAAAATTTTACTAAAAATAAAATAATAGGTCTAAGTTCAATGAGGTTGACAATGCTAAATCTCGTCTCTAAAAGCTCTGTTCCAATATTTCTTCCCACGCTCGAAATTAATTATCTGAATCTGAAAAATAGAAAGAAAAGTAATGAGCTAGACAGCCCAGTAAGTAACAATTATCTCAACTAGATATTTCAGATATTATATAATTTTCAAGAATAATGTTGCAAATAAACATAAGAGTATATTTCATGCTGATTTAATACAAATCAAATATTTTCAAATATTCACATATAATATAATCATAAATTCGATTCGATTCAAAATACTCGTAACTTAACAGCCTTGACTATGACCAACGTTTAACCCCCATTGACGGGGTCCACAGAATACCAGCGCATAACCCCCACTGGCAAGGTCCACAAACACCAGCGCACGATCCCCACTGGTAGGGTCCACAAACACCAGCGCACAACCCCCACTGGCAGGGTCCACTGAGTACCAACGTATAATCCCCATTGGCGAGGCCCACTGAAACATAGTTAGGCTGAGAGCATAAATTCGATCTGTATCAAAACACTTTGTATCATAATATATCATAATTTTTCACTGAACATGCGCATAAATCGATATACCATAACATTTCAAAAGCACTTTTCTTTCAAAACATAATTTCATAAATCATGCATAATTTCAGAGAATAATTATTTATTTTCAGAATAAATATGAAATATCTCGAGAAGATGATTTATTACTTACTTTTCACGGAGCACTGAATGAACAAATCCCAAATCAAAACCTCACTTCCGTGCCTATTATCCAAAATTATATTTTTACATTAATTTTAATTCAAAATTCAATCTAAACAAATCCCAAATCAAGACCTCACTTAAAATCAGACTCTTCCCTAAACTCGATCAAAATCATCAAATGAAGCCTTCCACTACGCTAATCCTAGAGGAATAACTTTAGAGAGAGAAATCCATCAAGAGAGAGAAACAATCTAGAGAGAGAAAATTCTAGAGAGAGAAAGTTCAATTCCAGAGAGAGAAAGTAAGGGTTCAGACTGAAAGAAGAGAGAGGAGAGAGAGAAACTCTCTCTCTCATTTTTTTTATTTATTTATTCATTTATTTATTTATATATATATAAGTATATACATATTTTTTTTATTATTTTTTTTATTATTTTCTTTTCTTTTCTATCTTTTTTTTTCTTCTTTTTCTTCTTTTTCTTTTCTTTTTTTTTTCTTTTCTTTTTTTTCTTTTTCTTTTCCTCCTCCTTCTTCTTCTTTTCTTTTTCTCCTGTGGGTTTCCTTTGGGCCGAAACAGAAGACCGTGAGGTCCCCTCGTTGGCTGGCCGGCCGACGGTGCAGCCGGCGTGGGGCGGCCGTCGGCAGGAGGGGGGTGACTCGCCGATAAGAAGAGAGCCAAATCAGTGGTCGGCGGTGACCACCGACGTCGGTAATCAAAGGGAAAACGGTCAAAAATGAAAGTTACTTCCGCAACAAAATCCGACGACTCCGGTCGCCGACGAGCATGCACATCGGCACGGGAAGGAAGGGAGAGAAGAGAGGAAGGGGAGGAGGCTTACTTTCGTCGCCGACGAAGCTTTTCCGGCAAAAAATTGGACGGCACAGTAACGGATCTCCGTGAGGAATTTCCGGCGATTGCCGCTGTTTTGCCCCGAAATTTCTCGATGAGAGGAGAGAGGAGGGATCTCCTCCTTAAATAGGGCCGGAGGGAATTTGTTTCTGACTCCGATTAGGAGCTGATGAACGGAGGAAGAAGACTCCCTTCGGGAGTTCTTCTCCTCTGTTTTCCTTCCTTTTTTTTTTTGTTTTGTTTTGGGCTTTGGTGGGCTGAGATTTGTTATCGGGCCGGGCCATCACACATACACTTTGACAAGATTCAGGCTCGAACTCCAATGCATGGTCATACTCAAACACTAGTTAGGACTCTCAAACTTAATCAGAGCAGACAAACTCAACGCATAGCTCAACCACTGCTAATATGATCAGGATTCACAATTAGCGATAGCAAGACTGTCAACGTTCTGCACGTGTACATCATCGTCTAGTATATACCAATAACTCTGATCTGCTTATGCGAAGTTTTAAGTAGGTAATTTCTGCATGAAGCAACTTTTCATGAATAAGTTACGATTTACTTCGCATGTCCTTTTTTTAGAGATTGATTCTATACGAACTAGATCCAATCCATCTTTTTTATAAAACTCTAAGTAATTCTGACTCCATAGGAACACCTCCTACTCTACATGGAATCCATTAGATTTTCATATTCTATCTCTCCATCTCAACTCTATCCCACCTCATACTTAACTCCATGTCACTGCTTTTATTTAAGAGCTCAGACTTTTTTTACTTACTTCCGCATGAGACTGATTTAGACATTGAAGGTTCTACCGCTGAGGAACTCTTCAATGCAAGAACTTTTCTGTCTTTGATGGTTTTATTGAATCCGGCTTGTGGAATCAATCGATGATCAAACGCCAACATGCACCTTCTAAAAGTCTCATCCGGTTGTTCGGAGCCCACCATATTTCTTCTCTCCAACTCCGGCTCAGCAGCCTAAGCCAAATCAGTTATCCAGTGACAACACCAATGACTTTGAACTGATTTTGCGAAGTTCTAAGTAGGTAAGTGCTCCATGAAACCAGGTTATCCTTATATTGTATGTCATGGAGTCAACGACAACAAAACTTTCTTTCAGCATCGATTCCAATATCACCGTGCTAAGATTTCATCAAAGATTCAAATTAATTACATTGATCAATATTAAGCTAGTGACCATATCTGCCAATCTGTTCTTGTTGCAGTAACAATGAAGATATTCATATTAGTAATCTTCATGCATGGATTGGAGACCTGGTCCAAAAAAAACTCCATATTAATTTGTTTAAATTCAGACACCTGTCACACCACCAAGTGCTTTTTGCATGACGACTACTGCACACGCACTAGACCGTAGCCCGTGGGTACGTACTCAAAAGTCCCAAAAATACATGCTCCTTGCGCCTTTGCGTGGTCTCGCCATCAAAGCACATGCACAATTCACATGGAGATAGAACTAATTTCCTTATTTCTTTCTCAATCAAGACTAAGATTAACGTCTCTTCACATATGTAAAATCTTTTGACCCCATAATCTCTAGTGAAGCTTCGGAAGTAGTCTACTCGTTCATCTCTTACATTGCCATGACATTTAACAAGCATCCCTTATGCCCTATAAGGCCGTCCATAAGCCATTCTTATATGATTTGGCTCATTAAGGTCGATCTTTATTTTTTCAATCATCTTATTAGATGCAGATCTTTACATGTTTTCCCATCACATGGATGTATGCCTTAATGTATTTTATAATCTATATTGCAATTTCTGCAGGAGTGTGCCTTTATATGTTGTCATCTATGAGTCCATCTTTGCAAAGTTTGAACATGTTGTGGTCAACTTCCTGTCGCCTGTAATGAGCACCTACAAAACAATATCCACACAGACCAGAGTTGTATCTGGTGGGGACCCTCCGATGGTTAAGTCAGAGAGGAAATTGATGAACAGTAGATTTCAATATCGAAAGTAGCAGAGCTTTGGCCCAAAATTAGCTTACCCATACTATTCACTTACCTCCTCTTTTTATAGGTGACTCTGGTGTAACCATCGAGTATGGTCCCGCTTTTTATGACGCTAAATTGTCGGACCATAAATATAAAATTAGTGAGGCGTTACTTCCCTTAATAACCGTGACATAGTCGATAACCGTTTGCGACAGTTATGGTATGTTGAGCAGATTACCGACCATATATCGGTATACCCGACTTTATGTCGGCAGAATTTATAGGTGACCGTCGGCTATTAGCTCTGTCATGCTGTCGCATATTGATAGTCTAAGTCATCCGCTGTCGATCGGTGGTAGTCGAATACTAGTCGGTCAACTGATCTTAGTTGATTAGCCGACAGTAGGTCGGCATAATTAGCTCGATCAGTTGATAAAAAATCGATATTATCTATTCAGCTGATGCATAGTCGGAGTCGTAGTGACCAAAGTCAAGGATCGATCGGTTTACCCTAACAGTTGCCCCCCACTCTCAAGTCCAAAGTGAGCTGACATGTGAATTGCCACATGGTTTATCACATTGGACGAAGAGAGTTCTATCACGTCAAGTCCCGATTTTAATGCCGTTTTCTCCAAGATATGGCTATTTTGTTGTGTTGGTAGGTACGGTTGTCTGTTACACTAACTGATCGATCCGATATCAGTTGTCAGTATCAGGCATCATTTCGGAAAGTCGATTCGACGTCGGATGATATGATGTCGACAAATAGATTTGTGCCATGTGTTTGAATGTTATTGGGTCAGAGTTGTTCATGCAGATAGAGGAGACGTGGCTTGATCTGGAGCAGGTGCATCAAACCATCCGATCAATGGTTGGTCCAGATGTTGCCATTTGTCTTCATCTGGTAGATCTTCGATTTGATTACTTTTATCTCGACCGTTGAGGGATCCTATACATAGGGTCACTCTTAGCCAAATTTTTGCTTTTCACTGTCTTTGGTACCAGGACTTTACCAGATTGTCGCCTCAACGCTCACTCCCAACCTTCAGGTCCAGTTCAGTTTTTTCTTTTTGAGTTCCTTCCTCTAGGATTCTCGTCTTCTTTAGAGTCGTTCTCATAGCTAGGACTTCTCCTTCTCAGGACGATCGATCGAAAAATACAACTAATGAATCCCAGTCGAGTCTGGATGTGGAGGCCTCTTCACTTTCGGGACTGAATGTTGAGCGGCTCCGAGAGTAGTTCTGTATCCTAGAGCAGTTTCAACTTTTTACCCCTGAAGCCGATGGTCAGGTGAAGAACCCTCCTTCGGACCAGGTGGCCTTCTATATCAAAGATCTTCGGGCAGATCTTCGATTTTCGATCTCGAAATTTATTCAAAATATTTTGGATTATTACGGATTTTGTCCGGCTCAGCTAGCACCGAACTCGGTCCGACTGATAATTAGTTTTGCTTTACTGTGTCGAATGTTACCGACCATGCCTCATCCTTCTCTTTTTCAAATCTTTTTTGTCCTCCGACCTTATCCAAAGGTCCGAGGGTGGTGGTTCTTCAACCTCCGAAAAGGTCTATCCTTTATTATCAGTCTTTCATCGTCCATTCATGGATGGAAAAACTAGCTCTTCTTTGCTTCTTCTGCCTTTAGGGTTTTCCTTCTCGTTGGGGCGATCCATGAATCGGTCCCAACGACAACAGTCGAGTAGAGGTTGACAACCAGGAGGACTTTCACCAGCTGAAAGACATGTCGGTCCCCAAACAGAAAGAACTTGTAACCGAACAGGCCCTTTACAACGCCGGCCTTAGTTCGGTTCCTCATCTAGGTATAGTATAGTTGGTCGGTTATTTCTGACTTTCTTTTTACTTGCTGAATTATACTGACCTCCGTTGTAATTACAGCTATGCAGCAGAGGGTGCGAGTGTCAAATGCCAACATTCGTCAGCATGCTGCCAAGAAAAGGGCAGCATCTGAGATCGGGCCTTCGCGACCGTCGAAGAGGCATCAAGCATCAGCTCTAGTTAGCATTTCAACGTCGGCTGTGGAACCCAATACCCCATCGACATCGGTTCCTGAACCAATCCTGGCACTATCGGCTCCGACAGTGCTCCCTGCTACGTCGTTCGAGAAAAGGGCAGCAAGGAGAACTATCGAAACAACATCGGTAGTCCCACCACCTGAGGAGGTTCAGACTGAGGCAAGAGAGTCCGAACAATCTGCAGCTACACCAATTGCTCCTTCAATTGGGGCGCAGTCAAGCTCAAGCTTCCCCTCACTTTCAAACATGGGGCCACCGACAACAGACCGAGGGAAAGCTCCGATGACATTGGTGGAAGAAGTTGCATCGGAGGGCCATACAGTTCATTTCGACCTTCAAATGTCTGTCGATAAATCAGTCATGGTTAATTCTATACTGGCCAAGTGACTGTGCCAGGCTATTCTTCTTCTGACTGATCGGGAGCGTCGAAAGAAATGGTCGGTGGTCGAGATATTTTTAATCTTTTATCCGACAATCATTGGGGTAAGTTTTTTTTTTTTAATCCGACTTATCTTCTGTCTGCAGTTGATCCACGATATGTCTGACTTGGAGGTTGGTTACACGAAGTTCGACGATATCCGTAGTGCATGAAAGAATAAAGTGATAGCTGCCAATGCTGAGAAAGCGGCTGCGCTTGAACAACTCAAGTCGGTAGTAAAGTGGAAAGCCAAACTTCAGGAGGAAGTTTTCCGACTAACTGATGACTTGGTATCCTTGAGGGCCGAACTTAAATCGACTCACGAGGCTATTTCGGCTCTTGAATCATAGGTCAAGAGCAAGAAACACTCTATCCACCAGCTTCGACAAGAGCGAGACAGATGCATCGAAGAACTCAAAGCCAAATATGGACGTCATCGGGCCAGCCTGAAAAGATTGGCACTGGCCGAAGAAGAATTGTCCTCTGCTCGAGCCGATGCTGACTTGGCAAAGACGGAAGTAGAGTCGGCAAAGGAAGCACTAAGTCGGACAGTCGAGGATTTTTGAGGTTTGGAAGAATTCAAAGAAGAGATTCTCGAAAGTGGCTTTGCCTCGTACTGCGTCGGGTATGAAAACAATCAAGATGCGGTCGAAAAATTATATCCGAGCCTCGACTTGAGCAACATTGTCCCTCCAAGATCCAAAGACGGAGTTGCTGAAGAAGAAGCTGTTCTGACACAAGAAGAAGCACTGATCGGGCCCGAAATCGTTCAAGTCAACGATGCTACCCCCGAACAAAGGAACAGGAATGGTGATGAAGCTTAGTCGGTGTATTTTGCCCTTTTTTTTGTAGTCTGATACTTGTAGTCGGACTTCGATCCAATTTTATAACTTTTTGTTGACAATAAATGAAAATATTTCTAAGTTTGAAACTCTTATTTTTTGGAATGTCTGCAATGTTTGCAATGTAAAATAACCACCGAACATTGATCGGTGATCCGATCATTCGATAAGACTCATAGAATATCAGTTAGTCGCGTAGTCCTCGACGTATTTTGATGATAAGTCAAATATCTAGTACCCAACACTTGATTGAGTTTATACATCGAATCATTTGATAATCGGTGGTAAGCCAAATATCTTTTGACTAGCTATAGCCATATCGATATAATTTTAATTCGACTTTTGGTCGTTTTGGTATTTCCGTTCCACTTAGTTGGGACTAAGTCGGCATATTAGTCTTTCGACTATAGTCAATTTTTACAATGGAGGGTCGACATTGAGAACTAAAGTATAATCGACAGTTCAACTTTTGTAGTGAAAGTCTATAGTCGATGTCGGTTGAGATTGTAGTCGATATGTCAGTTTTTACAGGAGAATCAAAATACAGTGATCACCGAAGCAGCTGATTCTTCTATTTTTATAGTGGAGGCTGAGATAAACTTCGTATCAAAGTATAGCAGATAGCTCGATTTTAGTAGTGAAAGCCGACATATAGCCAGTAGTTGATAAAATTTGTCAAAGACTTGTGATTCTGAAATTTTGATTGTATTTTAAATAATGTACATATCGATGACTTTATTGATAATACATCTTCAAATTATCGGCATTCTATGTTTGAAAAATCATCAATCCTTCGAGGGTTTCTAACCGATATGCATCCGATCTAAGAGTTTCGGATATTCTGTAAGGTCCTTCCCAGTTCAGAGATATTTTTTTTTGATCTAAGGGTTTTGAGATTTCTGCTTTTCTTAAGATCAAATCTCCTAATCAAAAGATCTTCGGCTTGACTCTTGCATTATAATACCGGGCTATTCTTTGCCAATATGCAGTCATCCGAACTTGAGCTTGCTGTCAGAGTTCTGAAAGGAGATCTAAGTCGGCTCTCCGACATTCGAAGTTGCTTGGTTCACTATATTATTCGACTCTTATTGACGACAATCCGATCTCGAGCGGTATCATTGCTTCTGTCCCATAAGCTAAATTGAAAGGAGATTCTTCGATCGGTATGCGGAAAGTCGTTCGATATGCCCATAAGATCGGATATAGTTATTCTACCCAAAGGCCTTTGGCTTTATTCAGTCAAATTTTTAGCTCATGCAGGATTGTCCGGTTGGTCACTTCCACTTCTCCATTTGACTGTGGATGGCCGATCGATGTAAGTTTGTGTGTAATATAAAATTTGGCATAGAACTCTCTGAAATTTTAGTTGTCAAATTGTCGACCATTATCGATGATGATGGCGTGCGGTAAACCGAATCTATAAATGATAGATTTCTAAATGAAGTCTTCTATCTTGCTTTCAGTGATTTATGCCAAAGGTTCGGCTTCTACCTATTTGGTAAAGTAATCGATGGTGATCACTATGAATTTTCTCTAACCAGATGCCGGAGGAAAAAGACCAAGCATGTCGATCTCCTATTGTACGAAAGGCCATGGTGCTACAATCGATGTTAGCTGACTAGCCGATAGATGTTGTATATTTGCATACTTTTGACATGATTCATACCTTCAGATGAGTTTAGCTGTATCTTTTTTCATGGTGGGTCAATAATATCTTTGTCGCAGGATTTTATAAGCTAGAGACTTATCCCTCAAGTGATTTTTGCAAATCCCTTCATGTACTTCTCTAAGTGTATAGTCGGCATCTATGGGTCCCAAATACTTTAGCGAGGGGAGAGAGAAGGACCTTTTATAGAGATGGCCATTCATCATCATATATTGAGAGGCTATCCATCGAAGTCGTTTAGCTTCTGAAGAGTCTGCAAGAAGGATCCCATCGATCAGGTATTGGATGATCGCATCTATCCAGCTTGGCTTGATGGTGAGCTACAATACTTCCTCGACTTGTCGATGCTCGACTATTTGAGGCATTCAATGAATGTCCGACCCAGCAAGTTGAGAGCAGTAGTAGCCAATCGTGAAAGTATGTCGGCTCAAACATTTTCGATTCTGAGAATGTGAAAGATCTTAAAGTATTTCAAGCTTGCTATAATATCTTTCATCTTCTGAAGGTACTTCATCATAGTAGGATCTCGGGTTTCAAATTCACCCTTGACCTATCCAGCAATCAATTATGAGTTGGTGAAGATCTTCAAACTGTCGATCTCAAGCTCCTTGGCTATCTTCAAGCCGGCTAAAAGTGCTTCATATTCGACTTGATTATTTGAGACTTTAAAGTTGAACCGAATGGCGTATTCAGTGACTATCCCTTCAAAATTTGTGAGTATAAGACTAGCTCCACTACTTTGTGCATTAGATGCTCCGTCAATATGCAGCACCCAGATCGACCTTAGGTCAGGATCGGAAGTCGTAGTCTCCTTTATTGTATTATTATCTGTATCTTCTAGCTTATTATCGGATATTGTACATTCTGCAATAAAGTCGATCAGAACTTGTGCTTTCATGGACGGTCGTGGACGATATTGTATGTCGAACTCTCCAAGCTTCACTGTCCACTTCGCCATCTGACCTGACGTATCAGATCGTTGTAAGATTACCTTCAATGGCTAATCCATCAAGACCATAATTGGATGTGCTTGAAAGTACGGACGAAGTCATTATGCCGATATGATTAGGGTGTAAATCATTTTCTTCACTCTTGAGTATTGAACTTTGACATTGTGAAATATTTTACTGGTGTAGTAAATCGATTGATGGATTCGATTTTCATCCTCCTAGACGAGCACTGAACTAACCGCTTCTGTTGAAGTCACCAAGTGGAGATACAATGTCTCTCCGATCTTTAGTTTTGTAAGCAAAGATGGAGAAGCCAAGTAGGTTTTCAAGTTTTTGAAAGACTATCGGCATTCATTCGACCATGAGAAGTCCTTCATCTGTCATAAAGTTTTGAAGAATGGTAGACATCTCTCGACCGACCTAGAAATAAATCAACTGAGAGCGGCAATCCTTTCGTTGAGTTGTTGTATCTCTTTCTTTGAACTTAGGTGCTTTATGTCAATAATAGCTTTTATTTTTTCAGAATTAGCCTCGATTCTTCATTATGAAACAAAAAATCTGAAAAATTTTTCAGAGGTTACCCCAAATACATACTTGGTCGGGTTTAACTTCATCTGATGCCATCGAAGTATGCCGAAGGCTTCCTCCAGGTCCCGAACATGATCTGAAGTTTAAAGACTCTTCACCCGCATGTCGTCCACATATACCTCCATATTTCATCCAATCTGTCTTAAAGATCTTATTGATTAGCCATTGGTAGGTAGCACCGGCATTCTTCAGACCGAAAGGTATTACTTTATAGCAGTATATAACTTTGTCAGTCACAAAAGCCGTGTGTTCTTCGTCTTCTGATGCCATACGGATTTGATTATACCCAGCGAAGGCATTCATGAAGCTCAGAAGTCGGTGGTCAGAAATCGCATCCACCAATTGATCAATTTTTGATAATGAAAAAACTATCCTTCGGATAAGCTTCATTCAGATCGGTATAGTCGATGCAAATCCTTCATTTTTTATTAGCTTTTCTTACCATCACCACGTTAACGAGCCAGTCAGGATATGTAGCTTCTCTGATGAAGCCTACTGTGAGGAGTTTGTCGACTTCTTCATCGATGACCTTTTATCTTTTAGGAGCAAAAGGTCATTTCTTCTGTTTCACCGGCTTAATATTTGGGTTGATATTAAATCGGTGAGTTATTACTTCTGAAGGGATCTCGGGCATGTCGGTGGCCGACCAAGTAAAAATATCGATGTTGGCTCTGATCAATTTTATTAATTGCTGCTGCTCAGAGTCGGGTAGCTGCAATCCAAATTGGATCATTTTCTCAGATTTTTCTTCTTTTAACGGGATGAAAATCAGTTGTTTAGCTGGTTCACCCCTCTCCTGATTCTCTCTTTAATCCAATTTGTCAACAGGCAAAGAGTCTTCAGGTTTATTATTTTGGGTGGAGATAAGAAAGCAACGTCGGGTGAGTTGTTGATCTCCATGCATTTCTCCAACCCCATATCTTATTGAAAATTAGACAAACAAATAGTATGTCGAAATCACTACTCTCAAAGCATTAAGCCCAGGTCGTCTGAGTATGACGTTATAAGTCGAAGATACTCGAACTACCATGAATATTATAAGAACAGTGCTCTGTTATGGTTCGATTCCAGCAGTTAAGGGGAGAGAGATTTCTCCTTCCACTGTGACAGCATCTCCTGTGAAGCCGACCAATGGGGTCAAGACTCTTCTGAGTAAAATAGAAAGTCGAGTAAAATAGAACATCAGTTGAACTTTCATTATCTACAAAGATTCTTTTTACATCATAATTTGCTATCATTGCCAAGACAACAACAGCATCATCATGTAGAGTATGAATTCTCCGAACATCTTCTTTCGAAAAAGTTATTACATTGTTGAGTCATCGTCATTTCATCGACTCTTCTTCGAAAGTTATCCCCTAATTCGATCGTCCGGAGATCATATTGATCACTCCTACAGTCGGCTGATTATTTACAGCTTCCTCTGTTTGCGGCTGGGGTCATCGATCAGCAGGAGGTTGCATTGGAGGATCTCTCCTATATTTTTTGAGGTAGCCTCATTGATCAGGGCTTCTATCTCATCCCTGAGTTGGATGCATTGTTTGGTATCGTAACCATGATCACGATAAAACTGACAATACTTCCTTCGATCATGGTTCCTCGATAACGCTTTCATCAGTGGAGGGTGTCATAGGTATTCTGCTCCTTTGATTTTTATAAAGATCTGTGCATGAGGAGCAGAAAGAGGAGTATAGGAGTCATACCTGCCATAACTTGGTTACCCCCTGAATTGTCGAAGTACCGCAAGTGGGCGTCGGTTGCCCCCTGAATTGTCATGAGAGCTTTATAGCTTTCAAGGTGGTCGATCGAGCCAGTGGAGCCGTCGTATGGCTCCACTTGCGGCATCTTGAACCAAGATGGGATCGGTTGGTCCAAGATGTGCCGAGAAAGAAGCTGGACGGTGTGGAAGTCGTAGTCATTGGAGGACTTCTGACCTTTCACTTGAAGCTGGGCAAGTTGGTGGTTGATCTCCTGAAACTTGCGGTCATAATCGTCGAACCGTCGTTGCTAGAAAACTCCAGAGGTAGAACCTCTCGATGAGCTTGAAGGAGAAGCAGAGGGCATTCGCGGTTGTTTTTCCTTTTTAATGCTATTGAGATGGAAAGGAGACGGGGAACACCGTGAACGATGAGTGGTACACTGAGAGTGCCGAGAATGTGATTGTTCGTCTTGACGGAAAAGTCGAGATGGTCGCTCCGAAGAAGGAGAAGGTGATCGTCGCGGATGGCAGCAGTTGTGTCTGGACGGCACCGAATGCACCATCGATTGTTCCACCGGCAGCTACTGCTGCTATTGGATCTGCTGTTGTTGGAGGTTTTTAACTGCCTCCATAAGAACATTCATTTGCTGCACGAGTGCAGCAATTTGGACGTCCATGGTAATCACGGGACGTGAGAAACTAGGCTCTGCTACTAGAGGAGGGGAAGGAACCTCTTCCTGACGGGAAGAGTGTCTTGCTGATCCGGTTGCATTCGAGCGTTGAGTTTTGATTTTCGTCATGATGCAATAAGTTCTACCCCTACCTGGTGCGTCAATCTGTTGCGGCCAACTCCCTATTGCCTGTGATGAGCACTTGCAAAACAACGTCCACACAAATCGGAGTTGTGTCCGACGGGGATCCTCCGATGCTTAAGTCAGAGAGAGAATTGGTGAATAGTAGATTTTAATATCGAGAATAGCAGAGCTTTGACCCAAAATTGGCTTAGCTGTATTATTCACTTATCTTTCCTTTTTATAGGTGACTCTAGTGTAACCGTCGAGCATATGGTCTCGCTTTTTATAGCGCTAAATTATCGGGCCATAAATATAGAATTAGTGGGGCATTACTTTCCCTTAATAGCCATGACATAGTCGATAATCGTTTGCGATGGTTATGGTATGTTGAGCAAGTTGCCGACCATATGTCAGTATAGCCGACTGTATGTCGGCAGAATCTATGGGTGACTGTCGGCTATTAGCTCTATCATGCTGTCGCATGCTAAGATCTAAGTCGTCCGCTATCGATCGATGGTAGTCAAATATTAGTCGGTCAACCAATCTTAGTTGATTAACCAACAGTAGGTCGGCGTAATTAGCTCGGTCAGTTGATAAAGAATCGGTATTATCTGTTCGGCCGATGTACAGTCGGAGTCGTAGTGATCAAAATCGAGGATCGATTGGTTTACTCCAACAGAACATGTTCTAGTAGTCTATATGGCTATATTTCGATTGCTAGTCTATTTTTGATGTTCATAACAAGTTCATGAAAATATTGATTAGTATTGGTCTATATCTTAAATTTTGGAGATTCTTAAACGTTTAGTGTTTGCATGGCCGCTTAGGCATTTCTCACGGGAATTCCAAAGGATGGCTACCTAAGACCAGCTAAGGAATTGCCAAAGTGATAATAGCTTTATATGTTAATTAATAATATTTAGAAGTATTATGACTTAATTCTAGTTTTTGAAGTGAAAGGGCGCAGATTTTTCCTTATAGCTGGTTGATAACCTATTATGTCTCAAAACTGTCAGTTAAAAATGCAAAGTATATGTAAATTCTCCCAATCATAGGAGTTTCGCCCCCAATTGCACTCTCTCGTGCCTCTCTCACCGCCCCCTTCTCCCTTTCTCTATCCGAATATGAAAGACCTCTACCTTTTATCCACATCCTAAGCGATTAAAATATGATGCCAAGCGGCTTGCTCCTATTCGACATTAATTTAGGCTCTTTTTAATTATTCAGCTAACTAGTTAATATATAAAATAGCTATTTTATCATTTAAAACCAAGATTTAATTTAAAGCATATATAATCATTATTCAAATAAATGTATTAAAGAAAACTTAAAAACTAATCATAAACATTGACCTTTTTTATCGTGAAAGATATGAATAAAAAATTACATGCTCTCACCGTTAAAGAAAGAAGTGATTGACAAAAAGAAAAAATATAAATTTTACGGACATTATTTCTACATATATTTTTAAAAATAAAATACTTTTCCATTATTTGGAATGATTCTTATGATAATTTGAAAATAGTTACTATTTGCAATCCAAAAATTTATAAGCAACTTGATCTAGCTAGCAGTATTAGTGACAATAATATTATAAATTTTCATAGCAGTTGAAAAAGCTTCATACTCAATCCAAATAGACATTCGGGATGCATTTGATTTGCAATTGAAATCATAATTAAAATTAGAATGAATTGAAATAAAAATTGATATTATAACTATATCCTTCAACATATTTGTTTCATAGGGATGATAATTTTTCTCGATCCAATGGATATCTGACCCAATTCGATCCGAATAGAACGAATTTTATCCGATTCGATTAAGAGGTAGGATAGGTATGGATTTAAAAAAAAATATTTGAAGCAGATTTAGATTAGATATGAATAATGATATATCCTACTTCAAATCTATCTCGATATATTTTTTATTTAAATATTAAAACCCTCACCCCCTTCTCTTTTTGTCTCGTTTTCATCAAAGCTCCCCCCTCTGTCTCGTTTACATCAAAATTGCCCCCCCCCCCCCCCCTCTCTCTCTCTGTCTCATTTAGATCAAACCAACACATCCCTTCCACCCCCTAGGCCGATCGAGCCCCCACCCTCTCTCTCTCTCTCTCGCTCACTCTTGCTCGATGGCCGGTGTGTCCCCACTATCCCCACCTCTAGCAGTGGTGGCCTAATATTGAAAGTTAAAACTCTAAATATCATCTAAACTTTTCTATTCGGCCACTCCAAGCCTCCCATCAGATTGAGACTCCAAGGATTGACAAACCAGAGGAAAACAAGGGAAAAAATTAACAGGTAAAATCTTTTCCCACATCAATTGATGATTTTTTTCCTCTTTAATTTTTTTCTTTTCATTTCATTCTTTTTTTCTAAGATTTATGGGGAAGGAGACCACCTAAGTGAGATTGGAGGGGTTCTTTAGGTTCTGATTGGAGGTTTTTCTCAAGTGTATGGTGTTATGGATTTATACCTTGATCTCGACTGGAAAGATCCTCAGCTCCGATCGATCTAAGAGAAATGGATGCTTGTCAAATCGTTGCGTATAATAGTCACGAAGATCATCGGGTACATTTTATTGAGCTAGCTGTGGCTGCTATAGATGTCCTTAGCCCTTGCCGATGATTTCACCTCGATCTTGGAAGATTTATTTTAGCTCGTCCATAGCCGACTAATTCTAAATCACCTAAGGTCAACAACGTGTGCTCCACGATCTTCAAAATCTCAACTTTGGACGATCTATTTTAGCTCATCCATAGCTGAGTTAAGCTCTTCACCCACAGATCTACCTCTCTCTCTTAAATTGAAAAAGTCCAGATAAAAAAAAATTCCTCCATGCTTAAATCTCTTGCAAAAGAAAATAACTTCTCCGAATCAATCGGTACGTCAAATACGAAAGCAATCACGACTCCGAGACGTATACAATTTCAATTCTTCTCCTATAAATAAAGAGACTCTGAGACACTCAAAGTAAGCTCTCGACTCCTACTCTTTCTTTCTCATTATTCTTCATCTTTTGACTTGAATATTGAAAGATTTTTATCGAAGAATATCTCGATGAGGATTTTTTGTAGATATTCGGATGAAGCTCCAGCAACAATGTCACTTTGGCCATCCTTACCTTGATGGTCTGACTTCAAACATGGATCACGAGCAATACAACTAATACAACCTTTATCATATCTAAACACAACATCCCCTTAAACAAAAAAAAAGTTATAAATTTATAAATTTATATCTCAAAAAAAAAAAAAAACTCTATCAAAACCCAAAAATAGGTTTCTTTTTCCAGACTCGGGCTGAAAAGAGCTGAATTCAATTTTAGTTGGTAAGCTGTACTTCCGTTGCAGTTGGGTCACATTGCATAGTTGGGCGAGTTATCAACCCTCGCACCCTTTACGGCGGCAGTTATCAATCCTGAAACTGCTGACTTTTACGGCGTCAGCGGTTTCTTCCCTTCCACTGCCCCTCGTGTGGTAACGGAAACCAACGGCGCCGCAAACACCGCCTCGATTTATACCTAAATCCGCGTCCCGAGACGAGCAACCGATCCTTTTCCCAGGATCGCTTCCCCATCGAGTTTAAGGTCGAGATCGATCGATAAAACCCTAATCTTTTCCGATATTTCTCCCTCGGAAACCCTAATTCCCCACCAGATTCGCTTCATTATCCTTGGAGTTTCTCCGAGGTCGGGGGACCGGCGGTGAAACCCTCGTTTTCGATTCCAGAGGCGAGGCGGGGAAGGAGGTGAAGGACGGGTACTGGTTTCCTCCTTGGATGGGAGTGGATTCGTGCGAAAGATTGGACTTTGAGGCGAAACAGACACCTTTTAGGTAATTTCCTTTCACTTCGTTGGTGATTCTTTGTGACTTTTGGTTGGACATTGTGAGATGGTGGTGATGTTTGTGATGATTTTTTTTTTAAAAATTTTTCGGGGTAAAATTAGTTCTTTGAGTCATTTAAAAACGTTTATTTGATGATACTTTTTTAAGGATTTCTCTTAATTTTTTCATCATCCATGGCCTGGGGATGCTATTTTGGAGGAGTTTCTCAAATTGAGTATTTTGAAGGTTGTAAGGTTTTGTTTCTAAGTAATATCTAAATCTTTTGGTTCGCAACGCCTGATCAAACCGCTTCCTATTGGTTTCTAACTCTAGGGTGTTAAAGATTATAAGTTTTCAGAAAAGTAATTGCAAGACTTTTGGATGGAAAACACCGTATTAGAGCGCTCAGTGGTGGTTTCTGTTGTTGAAAATTTAGTACAATGAACTCAAAAAAAGTTTTACCCTAGAAATTGTGGAAGAGAAAATATTTGTTTTGAAATATCATGCTGAAGAGCGTAGGTTTTATTCTAATCCATCAACTTTTGCTTGTCTTTAATATTTCAGATCTTTGAGTCCTGTAGGTTGTGGGCGTTTCAGCTTCTCGTTTGCAGAACTCTCGTATTTATTGGTAAAAATCCAATGTTTTTTCTGTGGGTGTGGAAACCCTTTACATCTGGGTTGGAAAAGAAGGGACCCCTAATCTGATCATATTGAAGTTTATGAGAGATAGGAAAATTCCCATTTGAGAACTCGATCTAGAGAAAATGCAGTCCAACACTAGAATTCATTCTGATCCATACCTCAGCGAGGACCATTTTGATCGGATACCCGACCCTCTGGTGCTCCTCATCTTCAACAAGCTAGCAGATGTACGCTCCCTCGGCCGCTGCTCTGCTGTCTCAAAGCGCTTCAATTCCCTCGTCCCCCTTGTCGATGATGTCTATGTTAGGATTGACCGTGTTGTTACTGTTGATGGTGATCCTGACGAGCCCCTAAACCTATCTTCCCCGAAGCCCCGAAACCTCTTGTCCCACCTCCTGAAGCTCATGCTCTTCACTATTCTCAGACCCTTCCACCACCTTCAGAACCCCAGTGGTGGGAACAAATCCCTCCTTCCTCAACTATCCCACCACTCACCTGCCCAGGTCCTGAAGAACTTCGCCCACATTCGCAACCTTAGGATCGAACTCCCAGCCGGTGATGTTGGAACAGAAGATGGGAGCCTTTTGAAATGGAAGGCAGAATTTGGCAGCACTCTCCAGAACTGTGTCATATTGGGGGGCACTCGGATGGACGGCAAACCAGCTTCTTCCAATCAGGAGCAGCCGGCAGAAGACAATGGGAGTATACCTGAGTCGTTCTATACAAATGGTGGTCTAAAATTGCGTGTTGTTTGGACAATCAGCTCTCTGATTGCTGCATCAACGAGGCATTACCTTCTTCGCCAGATAATCAAGGATCACCCGACACTGAGGAGCTTGGTTTTGACAGATGCTGATGGGCAAGGGACACTAACCATGGGGGTAGAGCAGCTGAGGGAGTTCAGAGAAAAGCCATTGGCAGCCTCTGCATCGTCAAGTAGGACTCAGGTGCCGGCGTCCAACATGAAGTTGAGGTATGCTCCATACTTGGAGCTCCCTGAGGGAATGGGAATGCAGGGTGCTACACTAGTGGCAATCAAGCCTGCTGGAGAGGGCAGCAGTGGCAACAATAGCAGCAGGAAGGAGGTAGAGGCATTCATTTCTGGGGCCTTTGATGGACCTTTCAAGGCGGCAGTGAAAGCATTGGTGAAGCGGCGCACCTACCTTTTAGAAATGAACGGTTTCTAGATCATTTAGCATCATGGCTGAGTTCTCTTGCCATGGCTTTTGATGGTTCAGTCGTTTGCTCCTTTTTATCGAACCGTTTGCAGACTGCTACATCTGCCAAGTCGAGGTCTTTACTGGTTATCTTCTGTTGATGATCTTTTCCTTCTTTCCTAGAATCTGTACAGTAATAATCTATGGTCTACCTATAAGCTATATTACATAAGAAAGTAACTCTCGATGTATTTTTCTATGTTAATGAAATATGCTGCTGGCTTCTTGTGAAAAAGCAATCACAATGGCTGTTTCTTACGTGGTGTTTGGTTTTCTCTCTGCTTCAGCGTATTAATTTGTTCATTCTTTGCCTGCTTTCGATAGTGAGATGCAAAGCAAAATAATCATGGTAAATACAGTTGTCACATGATATTGCCAAAACAATCTCTCAGCTCACTGGGAACATCAGTGCACCATCATTGCAAGTATGGGGGTGTTTGCTTGTAAAAAGTAACTAATCACTTCTTGTTAGATCAACTGCTGCAACTCCCTTTTCCACTACATCCTGCAGGGCTATAGTTTCTTTCTGTAATTCTTTCATGGAAATGAATGAATCGGCAATTAATTTCGATCTGACGATACTCTCTTTATTTCTGAAGTGTATGAGCGACATGGATTACGTGTGGAAAACTTGGAAAATAAAACACATTTTCTTTATGCATGGTGACGTAAAACGCTTTTGTTTTTTGTGACAGCATGTTCTCTTTCTTTACTGTAATATAAAGAGGCTTCGCTTTTAAGGAGTCTAGTTTTGTGGTACCAGTTTTTAGAGCTTCCTGTATATGGAAGATTTATACAGCAATCTATGTTACATGATGGGATTTAAGCTGCTATTTGGTCTTCACCACTCAGGTGCACAGCCTGTAGTTTTATGCTGATAGCTGTTCCTGTAAGACTTCCCGAGAAGTCTCATGGGCTATTGGCATTAGTGTCTAATGACAATTAAACCATCAGTTTAGTGTTTTTCCCCTCCGAGAAATTTGCTTGCAGTAGCTCCCGCAGCTGGTAGCATTTATGTTGATAGGGTCATGCATCTGTTGGCACTAGTTTGTAATGAGAATTAGACTATGAGCAGTGTCTTGGGTTTGTTTTGCCCAAGTTACCCAAAGAATGGTTTGTTTTGCCCTTCCCTAAGACGTGTTTAAAGTAGCTTCTTTTGCCAAATTATGGACCTTAAGTTGCCATCTAGTTTACAATCATCCTTTGTACGACATCTGGTAACATTTATGTTCATAGCCGTGCGTTTGTTGGCATTGGTGTCGCATTGTTAACATTTAGAGTATCTCAAGAGTGTCACACATGGTTCGTTCGTTCTGAAGGGACATGTACATTTCTAGGTGAAATGACTAGGTCTATAACGAAATTTTTGTGCACTAACCCACACGGTAATAGAATATATTAAACGGCGTTTGATGTAACCCCTGTAACTATATTCAATGCACTAATCCTTGATGAAACAACGACAGCTACGCCCATAATAAAATTGCGTTACCATCGTGGCATATTTTAATGTAACCCGTTGGTAGAGCAATGATTTTGACATTAATATAGCTTTTGTACCTACGTCCACCGTAATGGAGGTTACATAATTGATCGATGTCATGGCTGTAACTAAAGCTAGAGTGATCGAATTAATTTGGCACCCGATTTAATTATGAATTCCTGTGTTGTGAGGGATGTTGCCAGCTTCTAGTTCAAATTTGGATAACACTGGTAGTTGTGTCAGGACAATGACATGGTCAAAATTGGCGACCATTTCTTAATATCTAAGTTATGGGGTCATGTACCATAATTAAGAAAGTTGCTTGATTAAAGGTCTCTTATGGAGGTCTAGAAAGTCTATAAAGAGTGACGAGGTTTTGAAAATGGTTACCGGAAATGTGATCTCCCTCTCAACTTTCAGATTAAGGAAAATGATTCCTTCACATATGAATGGAATCATTGGAAAGCAGGTAAGAAACTGCATTGAACACTAGAAAAAGAAAGGTCAGAGAAACCAGTGAACAACCACTTGCAATAAGTCCATTGCAGCTTGACTTGGATTACATCCATGGTCTAAAGATTAGACCTGGAAATGACTTTATCAATTAATCAGTTAAGATTTAAATCTTGAGCTGACTTAATTAATTAATGGGCTAAGTTGGATCATGCCTATTTGCCGGCAATGTTATATTAAGTATGACTTTTGTAAGTGGAATTTTTAGGGCTACTTTCCTCTGACGTAACAAGTGTGTGCGTGATCTAATCGGATTTCTGGTCTTTGTTTGGGATATATGCTTGAGCCATAAGTCTCAATGTGGTTGCCGCTCTGGACCGATGCAGTGTAACTCCGCATTGGCTTGCTGCATATTCTTGATTTTGGGTGCATGGATATCTTTTGATTCTCGATGGAAACATTTTATGCCTATTTCTAATCGTAGGAACAATTATTCTATTGCGACTGATCTTAATATGATGATTCTATCCCTTTGACGAGTAGACTCTTGATTTACGCCGATAGATTAGATCAGCATAGTTTGTATGCGTAGATATTATGCATGTTGTATTACGATAAAGCAAACCCTTTTCTGAAATGGTGTCCTCTTGAACAATTGTATCATAGCAGAGGTCTGGATTCAAATTCCATATTTACCAGGTTTTTCGGCTTAGGGATACATAAGGAAGGGCTCACACCCACCTCACATTAGCCATGGGCAACTTTACAAGAGAAACATGGTTCAACCACCACTCCTTTTTGCAAGGCATTTTCTTAATACATGAACTAATATGCACCTATTTTAGACTAGCGCTTTTGTCCCTTCTTTAGTTCTTTAAAAAGAAATGTTGCACTAAAGTATAAGAGTGCCTTTTATTCAACACAAATTTAAGTAGACCTCGAAGCTTGACGCTTAGGCCGATACTCCTATTCTCTCTCATGCACTCCACATGTGCATAGTGCTTCCCCTAGTGTTAAAATATGTGCACACGTTGCTATGCACGTACGTTATGCTGGATGTTCATGTAAATTATGTGGAAACCGAAACTTGTTTAGTGGCTAAAATTGTATAATACCTGGTAATGATGTGCAGCTAAATTTGTGCGGTCACGTAGTCGACCCCTAATTAAGAAGGATCGTACAGCATCTAGTGAAAAAACTATGTTTTAGGTGATAACAAATGAGGTCATTCGGTTATCTAGTGGACATTATATCTGGTGCCAGAAGTTGTTGAATAAAAATGGTTGGTGAGCATAGCCGGTAGCTTCATGATCTCCGCTGGTTTTTTTCTTCTGCTCCACAGTTTGATGGTATCAAAATCACATGGATCTAACTACTTGTCTGCTAGATATCATCATCTGATATTGCCAGGTCAACCATCGCACCAACAGAAGCCTTAATTCCTCTAGGTTATGTTTTGATGGAGCATGAGTTTTTTTTTTTTTCTTTGCCCCATTCTCGTGATGAACCAAAGTTATACTGGAAGTATGAAGTTATACCGGAAGTATGAAGTTATACCCGTATAATTAGATAGAAATTATAATCTTTGTTCAAAAATGAGATGGTGTAATCCCAAGCTTTGGTTATAGTTATTCTCTTAATTTGTACACTTGCAAAATAAGAATCATTATTTTGATGTTACCTGTAGATGGATGAGAAAGTTGATTATTTATAGAATTGGACCAGTTTGCTCTTCAGATCATTGTTATCATATAATATAATAATATATTATTAATATAAAAGTATGATAAAATATTATATAATATATTATCTATTATTAGAATATTATACTATATGATATTACAGTATACATTATAATAAAATATAGTATTATGATGTTATATATGTAGTATTACATAACATACTAAAGATTATGATAATAATTTATATAATATGAGATTATCATAATAATATTTAATATTATAATAATATTATATAATGTAATGTAATATTTTTGGACAACTAATTTGGTTGTTTTCTAGTCATAGATGGGATAAGAGAGGGATTTGAACCAAGTTATGTCCTAGTTTATAGTTAGACCATGATCCTTTAGGTACAAAGTTATGCCTGTTTAATGGTTACAGCACTATGTTGATCGGAATATTGGGCAAACTTATCTCAGTCGACAGGTTGACATATTTGGGCATCATCCCGGCTGAGATAATTGAGGAAAAACCCAACACATTCCAATCGAAACAAACCTCCTTCATGACATTAATAGTATGTATTATCATATGGCAAGACTATTTTATGTTGGTACATTGTATGCTAGTTCATGTCAATTAGTAACGTAAGTGCCAAAAAGCAATTAAGTGAACTACCATTTTGTGAATGGTGTGATGCTTGAATTTTGAGGAACAATTATATGAGTGGTTTTGCCTGTTTGCTTTTCTGTGAGTGAAATGATGTAAAGAAGTTGCATTAGATTTGTTGTAGGATTGCCTCTTGTTTACATTTGACAATAATGATGTAATTAAAGGAGATATAGATACGATTCTTTTTCCTTTTCTTTTATGTTCAACATCTTTATTTCTTCCTATAAAAACTGAGGAAGTTCATTGGTGAGTGTTAGGGGTGGCAATTCATATTCGCATGCCGTAATCATATCGGTACAATTTAAACATGAATATGATTATAGAGAACACGAGCACAACATAATTAATAAACGTGTCAAGATTTTTCAATATATACACAAATCTATTTATTAAATGTGTTATCTGTTTAACATGATTATTAAATATGTTGTATTGCATTAACACATTTACACGATACATTTAACATGAATAATTTGTTTTACATAAAATACATACTTTTAATGACTAAACTTATTCTAACCTATTTAAACAATATATTCTACACATTTATAGACAACAACCAAGCAAATTACAACTCACACAAATATCATTAAATATACAATAAAATGAGAGAGAGAGAGAGAGAGAGAGTTGAGTTTGGTGGTTGTGTGTGGGGACTGGTATATTTGTTTAGTTTTGTTTTAGGATTTCTAATAAAAAAAATAACCATTGACTTTATAAAAAATTACAAATTACATATTTTTTCATATATGGATTAAATGTGTCATAAACGGGTTCACGGGTTAACATGCAACATAACATGAAATTCTTCGTATCATAAATAGGTCAATATGATTTCAACATGAATCTATATAAGCTCAATACTAATATAAAAATTTCATATTGTGTCGCATGTCGTATTCGTATATCGTGTTAAAAATTATCATCCCTAATAAGTGTGCACTTATTGATCCCCTGTTCCTACCTATAGAGATGGGATGGATGTGGGGTCAACTACTAAGTTTTTAGTTACTTCTAATATTGTCCGTGACATCTTAAATATGCACTCTTAGCTCCAAGATAACCAATATTCTTTTAGAATCAATAGCTATACTTAATTACCTGCATATCACTTAAGATACGCAGCATATTTCTGTTAGAGATAGACTTTGCTCTCCTTAATCGGAAAATCTACTCCTTATGGCTCTAAATCAATAATTGGCTATCCAATTTGAAAACCATCAATCATGATCTAAACCCGCTAAGAATGTTTGTAATTAAAAAACACATATTTTGTTAATCTCTAACCTCATCATCATGTGGATACAAAATATTGATGAATCTCATTATTCTAGTATATTAAAACACAAGATAAAGCATTTAAACTGAGAATCCACCTTTTAAGCATGATCTACACATATTAATAGATATATCTATTGTTAGCCATTTTAATGATGTTTAAATAAAGTTAATAAAATAAATTGGTGGATAATAAGATCATCACATTAATCTAGGTTATGCATACTTTCAATTAAAAATATTTTCTAAATTTTTATGATTTGATTTCATCTCATTTTATTGTGGGAAAATGGCTATTATGGAAAGGTATAATTTTTTTCAAAATGAATAGTCCCACATTGGAAAGAAACAAGAGGATACTGGTCTTTATATTGATTCTCATGCCCACTACTTTTAGTTGGGCTTGTAGGGAATAGACTAAATAAACCACATGCACTCACACTCATCGGGCCACTATCGTTGGACCACAATCCAATAGAGCCTCCCAGAATTCCATAACAGACTTCAACAGGTTTATCTAGAGAGATGCCTTAACGAGCATTTAAAACTGAAATGATTAGAGATGCCTTAACGAGATATCGATAGTTTATGGAAGAATCTGATAGCCCTTTCCTTTCCCTGCTATACAGTTTTGTCATGAATTCATTTTCATTCTTTTGTCTTCCTGAATCTGATAGCCCTTCCCTTTCCCTGCTATACAGTTTTATCATCTCTTTTTGTTGGGGCACTGTTTGCACAACAAAATTTTGAAATTAGCATCTCTGAGATTCGTACTTATCAGAGATTTAGACAAACCGACGAGGGTTATATCTTGGAAACGATCCGATTAAAAAATCCTGTACGATAGGAAGCAATACGTTCTTAGGATAGCGCTAAACTGCGTGCCTCGTTTTAATCAGGCTTGTCACATCTTATATTGTTTACCGTTTCATTTATACTTGTTTAATTAATATTCTGAGTTAGTAATTATTTTATTCTTTTTATTTAACAATTATATTACATATAAAGATGATATTTTTGAAATCAAGAAATATTCCTGATTTTTGTTTGACACTTTTTATTATGAGAATGCTCTTCATATTTATCTTTGAAAATTCGCTAATTGTCCAACTAACTTTCTTGTCCATGTTAACCTCCTTTTCTCCAATCAAGTTGAACCTTTCATACGACTCTCAAACACCATCTCTATCTTTAATTTGCTGCCCCGCAGAATTTTGACTCCTAAATGGATTGGACTGTGTCACCCTCTCTTCCCCTATAATGTGCATTACAAGCGCTTGATTAGTGGTAGATTAAAAACCAACAGATTTTAATGCTTGGACCATAACAAAACATGCATGAGTACCAAATCATTCTATCCTTTCATTTTTGTATTCATATGATACATAGGTTGAAGACATCAAAAAATGTGACTTTAACTCATAGGCATTCTTAGCAGTGTAAATCATTTTCAATGATACTAATCTTTAATTTGAATGTCCTATTATTGATTTTAAGTTGAGAACATCAGATACCTTCATCTTTTGAGAGAACCAAAGTCCATCTCTTTTTGAGAGGTTGCAAATCCTCTCTGGACTTCTCACCTTCTCAAACCCAACTTTGTAAGTACATGAGAAAATCTGATTCAATGGAGAATAGAAGGCAGCCTTCTGTTGCTACTTTGTCGGGTCTATATTATTTTTGGGGGCTGGGACAAGCTTTGTCTCCTTTGTCATCTTTATGCCCTTAGGGGGATTTGAATGGATCCAAGTGGGCTTGTAAGCATGCTCAAAACTGACGGCCACCGTTGGGGGATGACTTGTCCATGGTGTGTCTTGTAGATCGATGTCAACACCTTTGATGTGGTGATTTGCCATCCATGCTTTTGGGATATCAGGCAAGTGAACAATTATGAGCTAATACCTTTGACGTGGTGACCCTTGTGCTTAGTTCCTAGTGCAAACGTCTGATTAAAAGACATGTAGTAGAGGAAGGCATGATGATAATTTGATTAATGAACAATATATTGGTTTAGAGGGGATTTGAACCCATAAATTTTGGTAAATTTGATTTTCATATCTTGGTGACTAACCAATTAACTCTCAAAGCGTAGGTTAATTAACAAAGATAGATCAATATGTGCACCAGGCTTAGATTGCCTCTCCATTTGTGAGCCTTTGGGTAAATTTTTCTTCTCATTTCTATAACTACACCCTTGTTATACAAATACACCGCATCTAGTTCAGTTCATAATTTTTTTTTTTTTTTTGCTAAAACAAACGAGAGTTGGAGGAGGGCGACCTGACACATCTACCTCTCCTGGGCGTAACTATAGGGCCCCAAATCTCTACTGGAGAATGTTCGATTCGAGGTCAAGTTTGGATGAATAGGTGGCTTCCTTCCCACCATATGGACGAACACAATAGGTGAGTACTGTCACCCCAGTACCACCGAAAGTCAACGGACTAGATATCATTTCCAGACGTCGTGCCCAGGCCATCAGGATATACTCACGCTATTAAAAACAAAGATCTGTTCTGCTGGGATGCCGCTGCAGTTCAGTTCATATTTAAAGGTAAAAAAGTAGAGGAATTGTACCTCTCAATTTTGATAATGTATTTAAGTATTTATTATATTACACAAATCAATAGAGAATGGATTAAATTGAGACTTACAGTCATTTATCCTATCTCTCATGTGTGTGGCACAAGCCAAGTTGTGGTAAAAGTTTTGATCAAACAAACTATAGTTCAAAAGTTTTTCTTCTTTTTGATAATAAACTCTAGTTAAAGTTAAAGCTTGAGATTTTGTCTAGCTAGGACATTTTACTGGCTCATTAGTACAAAAATATCCAGCTGAATTATCCAACCCAACCACATTGGTGAGTTGTTTCTGGTCTCAGAAAATTCAACCGTCTCCATCAAGATTTAAGGAGTTTGGCCTCAGCCCTAGGATGACCTCTAGCTCAATGTTCTTGAGCAACTGAGCATTCATACATGGCCCATTGAAAGCTCCATGAAAACCCTGGGTTTTGGATGGATATAGAAAACTTAGCATTAGGGAGAGCGACATGAAGAAATTAAGATTAGCATATAGAAAGGTAACATGGAAACAAATTGATGGGAGGGCCCCTTGTTTCGGTTGGTAATGAGGCAGTATCCGGTAATGTCCCTTTTATTTCCATTTCTTGTCTGTTCAATATTAGAGAGTATCTTTGCTTTTTTAACTTTATGTTTGGTTGGGGTCATAAGAGGATAAATAGATATGGTTGAAAGGATGAATGACCTTCATCCACTGTTTAATTCAAAATGTTACAAAGAGGATGAATGAATAAAGAGAGTTGTCCATCCACTATGGCCCACCAATTTGCATCCTCTCAAATTACGAGGATGCAAAGAAGAATGGATGAAGCATTGATAGATAAATTTTTACATTGACAAAATCACCTTTTATTAATTTTTTGACAAAACTATAATATTGCTTCGCTTTTTCATTTATATTATTTATATATTTTTTTATATATACTATTAATCATATACTATTAAATTTTATTATTAATTATTTTAATTTTAGTACATAATTTTGATAATTATAATTAAATAATTAAAATTATCTTCTATTTTTTTATTTATTATTTTTGGTTAATTATTTGTACAATATTATTTAACTATTTAAATTAAATTATAAATTAATTGATTATTTATATAATTAATATATATAATTAATTTATTAATAATTAATTTATATATTTATTTATTAAATTAAATTAAAATTAAATATTTATATAATTTAATATAATTATATATTATAATGATTATAAGTTTATATATTGTTTACTTCTTTAGTATAAATAAGTATTATAAATTAATAACAATAATATTTTTATCAAAGGATATTCTAATAAAAATGTCATATAATTATCATCTATCATTCTTTCATTCCTTCTATACCAAATAGAAAAAAAAATATTTTTATTCATTCATCCTTCTTTCATCAAACATATGAAAGGATGAATAGAAAATACATCCATCCTCTCCCTCATCTATCCTTCCTCCTCCATCCATCCTTCAATCCATCTTTCGTACCAAACAGAGAGTTAATAAAAAGAATTCCTCAGCTCATGACATGTAGAAAATTTTCACCTTGCATGCATGTATAGCTTTATTATGGTATTTTGTGAAATCATTTATGGTGAACATTAAAGCTAGAGTTTTGAGATCCAGACTTTTTGGGAGATAGGGCTGAGATCGGATTGGATATAGATTGGATATAAGTACATCCATATCCATATTTGTTTTGTTTGATGAATATAAATATGGATATGGATATTAGTTAGATATAAAAATTCATATCCATATTTATTTCAAACAGATACGGATACAAATTGGATATTAAAAATACAGACAAAAATATGAATTTGAATCAGATAATTAAATTTTATAACTACATAATCAAAATATTACTAAGTAATTAATAGCATATCAAAGCAATTATATATTTCCCTTAAGATTGAATGATTTATAAAATTAAATAAGATTATAAATAGAATCAAAGCAATTATATATTTCCCTTAAGATTGAATGATTTATAAAATTAAATAAGATTATAAATAGAATCAAATTTTTGGATACAGATGAGATAGTTATCTATCTATATCTATATCTATTTTTTTTATGGATATGAGTATAAATATAAATATTAGTCAGATACTCAAATTTCTATCTATATCCAAATAGATTCAAATGTGAAAATAGATCCGGATAGATATTATCTGGTCCACTTTCACCCCTCCTAGAAGATATGTGCATATCGACACATGATTTCTTGTATTCAGAAGGCTGACCAATGAAGTTTAATTATCTAACTACAATAAAGCAAGTCTATGTGCCCCCAAAAGCAATTTAAAGCTTCAATTTGATTTCTTGGCATGAATTATTAAGCCAAGAACCCAATAAATATTTTGCCAAGTCCATTCATCAAATAAAATAAAATTAAATTAAAAACATCAATTTACCAAGAACCCACTTGATTTGGATGAGGCTTTCAAGAATGCAAAACCACAAGTCATGGCCTTGATGGCTGCTTCATTCATTGCCAAAAGAAAGAGAGCCACACCCAAGTCATTCCCGCAGCGTTGTCGGCATCCTATCAAGACTTGAGAAACTTTCGACCAACATCACTTTATCTCCATTGCTACGCAAGTTGAGGAGATTCCTAGCTAATCATTTGTTATGTTACCAATGTTGGGCACATGTGATGCATGAAATGGGAAGTAGTGGTGATTTTAACTGATTCACTTCGTCTCTCACGTCTAGATATAAGCTAAACTAATTAGGATATATTTTGTTGTTGTGGATCTCCGGATCGCTGATGTGGATTGTATCCATTGATTTACAAGATGGCAAATAAAATTAGAGAACTTGCCGAAGCTTTGCTCCGATCAAACCTTTTGATGCTTTCGTTAGAAAAGGTGTTTTAGTAAGAATGAAGGAGAAATTAGAGAGGCAAAATCTCGTTTAGCTAAGGATTGATTGGCTCACCTTTCAGAGGGTCTTTCTATTTGTTAGCTAAGAGATATGAAAGCTTAGAAGATCATGCACTAACAACCTGGAGTCATGCTATAACCATTAGAGATTCTACTATAACCATATAGGATCCAATTGTAACAAGCTAGGATTATGCCATAATTATAGTGCAGCATACTATAATCGTCCGGAAGAGTGGGTGCCAGTTATGACTCACACCTCTAGATGTAGTTTGAGATGAGAGGATCCTGATCGACTTGGTGTCAAGCTGAGTGGTTGTTTGGCCAAGCTGGGAAAATCGACCTTGAAGGTCAATTGCTTCTACTTTAATTTAAATGTCTAGTTGGTGGGGGTTGACTTGGTTTAATCATATTGAGAAGGCACCGAGGGAGCCATATTGGGTGTATCTTAGTCTAATCCAATAGCACCGTGTCACCATGCTTATATAATACCACATCATAGTCTGTTAAAAAGGATGCATAGAGTACTTGAAGAAATAGATGGCGGTGGTAATGAAGGCTCAAATAGCAAAGATATATGGTAATTATGTTAAAACTGCTTTATGAAAGAATGAGAAATTCTTTGTGCACCATGGGTGGTGTAGAAAATCTAGCATAGAGCATTCTATTTTATCTGATTGATCTATATAGCAACCACTTTTCAACGTGTATTTAATGCCTGTAGTTTTGCTTTTTCATTTGAAAATTTTGAATAATAAAAATGTTCCTGCTCTTTAAAAAAAATTATGACATCTTATGTCCATATTATGACATTTTGTGTGCAGAAAGTCATAATTTTAACACAGGATATCATAATATGCCACGGGATGTCATAATTTTTTTTTCAAAAAGTAGGGATATTTTCGTCATTCAAAATTTTTAAATGAAAAAGTAGAACTACAGACACTAAATGTGCATTGAAAAGTAGTTGGATAAAAATATCCCTCCGATATTATGATATCCTGCATACAAGAAGACATAATTTGATGTAGGATATCATAATATATCACAAAATATCATAATTTTTTAGATCATATGATGACATCTTACGTACATGAAGTCATAATTTGATATAGGATATCATAATATGTCACAGGATATCATAATTTTTTTCAAAGAGGAGGGATATTTTCATCATTTAAAATTTCAAACGAAAAAATGAAACTACAGGCATTAAATGCGCATTAAAAAGCAGTGGCTACATAGACCAATCAGGCAAGGTAGTGCACTCCACATCCGATTTTCTATACTGCCCATGGTTCACAAAGAATTTCCCATGAAAGAATAGAGAGCAGCATTTACAAAGGGTCAAGAATAGAAATAAAGGCCCAAATTAAGCAATTTATCTATTAGGCTCTCACTTAGGGGTATAATCAAACCGAACTGATTCGAGCAGTTAGAGACTCAAGCTCAACTTGTTTAAAAATATTTAGACTCAAAATTTGACTCGAAATCAATTGAGCCTTAATAATCCAAGCTTGAGCTCGACTTAATGAAAAAAGATAATACTCAAGATTAACTAGACTTGAAGTTAACAAAAGAGTAAATTGCAGCATTTACAAAAGGTTCAAGGACAAAAATAAAGGCCCAAATTAAGTAATTTGCCTATTGGGCTCTCACTTAGTAGCACAATCGAAGCAAGCCGATTTGAATAGCCAGAGGCTTAAGCTCAACTTGATTCAAAATGCTCAAGCTTGAAATTCAACTCGATGAAAAAAGATAATAATCCAAGCTTGAGCTCAATTTGATGAAAAAAGGTAATACTCAAGATCCACTTAACTAGATTATCAATCGAGCTATACTCGAGCTTGAGTTCAAGCTCGAATTCGAGCCTTAGTCTATTCATAGTATATATAAAATAATATAATTAAATATATATATATATATAATTAAATAGGCTTGTGAGTCTTTGAACTAAGTATCTTGCTATTTGAACTCGACTTAAAAAATTATTTGAGCTACTCGAGTTTGACTCAAGCTTGATAATTGCCAAATTGAGTGAAGCTTGTGTTGAGATTTGTTGCTTGTCCTATTTCCATTGGAACTCGATTTTTAGTTATTCTATGTAAAAGTTTTAGAGTTTATCTTCCAGTAGTTTTATGTTTTGAGTTTAGATAGAAGTCAAACAACCTACTCATATGATGCTATATTTAAAGGGATTTTTGGCATCATCTTTGGTAAGACACGAGAAAGCCTTCTTGCATGGCTCAATTTTTTAATAAAATATTTTTTCTTTCTCTTAAATTTATTCTTAAAATAATTTTTTCTATTATTTTTTCTTTAATATTTTTTTTGGATTTTGGACTGATATGACTGATCTATTGAAAATTGTGTCCCAAAGTCAATTGTCAGTCTGTTGACAGTTGAGCTTATTATTATAATTATATATAAATTATTGAATTAATAAATATTATTTAATTTTTTTATCACTGTATACATCTTATTTTGAACTCCTGTTATTTGATGAAGTCCTTAGGACTATTTGATTCGATATAGGAGGATATATCGTTTAGTCTTTAAACCTTAAGTTCACGATCAAATAATATACTATTATTAGGATGATAGCTATATCAAGTATAAGTCGTTGTATACCATATATATTGATTGTCCTCTTAACCAAAGAGTGTAGAGATACTGGCATGGCATGCAAGTGAGATGTAGGAGTACATCTCACTGAACGTGACTAACTACTGAGCACTCTACTGTCAAGAGTAGCTCATGAAGGATATGGGTATAAGTGTCTCTCCGACCTGAGATCACCACGGTGACTTACAAACAACTCACTGTGCTTTGGTATCGGACTATCTAAATTTTTAATTTAGTGATGAAAAATTTTTGGACACAGTCAAGTACTTGAGAAGTCAGTGTGTGAGTCAAGATGGAATTATCCTCTCCAAATAAGTAGGAGTTAATGTATCAGTGTGTTTTAATTCAATAAAATCTCAATTGGGATAATCTATGTGATGGATTTTGAAAATTGAAATACAATATGGATGACCATATCAGGGTTGACAGTTAAATCCTAGGTCACTTTGAGCATTTGGATTAAAGGGATGAATTATACGGTAACCATATGTCAATAGGTTCTTGAATGATGCTTTGCAATCTTTCAACCTATCCGTACGTCGGGTATCATTGCTAGATGATCACTTTGATTATTGTAGAAAGATTATTTCTATACTACTGACTTAGGTTCGAACCTATAGGGCCACGCTCAAAAAAATTTTTTGACTGATCATATGGCTGATCGATGATTAAGAATCATTTTAGGGTAAAACTAATAATTCGATTGATGATTAACCCTATGCAAAAGTTGTAATAAATCAATTTGCTAATTGTTGGTGAACTATAGGAGGATTGATTAGTAATTAGATTATTAATTAGCTTAATTTGATTAAGTATTGAGATTTGGATCAAATCAAATTGAATTGGATTCAACTTGATTTGACCCGATTAGGTTATGAGATGACCTAATTGCTAAGGATGTTCAATTCCTGATTTGCTCAAGACTTGAGCTTGATTAATTTTTGATTTGATTAAGATTTAATTAAAACTATTTACTATCTAATTAGATAAGATTTAGTGGTCCAATTGGATCTAATCTAGTTTGATTGGGTTAAGAATCTAATTGGATGAGAATACAATTCGAATTTAAATCTCTTGCCCCTCCTTTCTCTGTGCCCTCTTATTCTTCACACGAGAAATTTTTTTTTTACATAAATTTTTTTATGCCTAAAAGATTTTTCATGTCCACATTTGATTCCTTTTAAATTAGAAATTAGTTGGTTTAAATTTGAGTGCAAATAGATTTGAATTTGAATGAAAACCTAGAGTCTAAATTGAGTTAGACTCTTCTCTTCACGCCATCACCTTTCTCTATGCATAATATATTTTTGCATGAGATTTTTTACACTATTCTGATGTTGGTCGACCCCTCTCTAAGTTTATAAGATGAAGATAAAGTTTGATTCAAAATTTAATTCAAATTTGATTTGAATTGGTGATAAGGATCAACCAACGTTTGAAATTGAATCGAAACTACCTCTTCCTTATCCTTATCTTCCATGGGATGCCACCTTAAGAAGGGATCAATTTTATGCAAGATTAGAAGTGATTTTTGGCATGAGAAACCTAAGAGTTGAGGTGTGAAAAGTTGAGAGTGGGTTGGCCTTCTGTGCATGAGAAACAGAAGAAGTGTTCTTCCCCTCAGGCGTGAGGTGTAGGGTCTAGGGTTTCAACTCTAGATTTTATGAGAAGAAAACTACAAGTGTGAGTCTTGTTCAATCTCCCACACCACCACCTTCTTGTAAAGCTTCATCTTTTGATCTGGAGGAGTCCAGGAGATCTAAAGAAAGGAGCTTGGATTAGCCATCTAGAGCCTTCGATGCGAGCTAGCACTCCCATGAAGGAAGATCCGATCAAGGCTTTGAGTGGACGATCTGTAGAGGTCGGATGACTTATGCGGCTGCTCAATATCAGTGAGAGCTTCGTACCATACCTATCAGTAGTGAAGATCATCAACTCATGAAAAGGTGATGAGTTTTGAACTCAATCGATGTGATCTAAAGGTTAGATCAGATTCAGGACATCGATGTGACTGATGCAGTTTTTTATTTTATATCAGATTTTATATATAAATTTTTTATATCATAAATTTTTAATGATAATTTAGATCTAATCTAAAGCATGTTTAGAAGATTAAAGTATTTAATTTTTTATTTTTCTACAGTTAAAATTTAAAATTACATGCTTTGAACTATCTATTTTTCCTTCACAATCTACTTTAGATAGTGTTTTAAAGCATGAACTTAATCGAGCTCGAGTAAGGCACCGAGTAGCTTGACTCATTTACATGTCTACTCTAACTTCATGCCATACCCATGAGAGAAGTGCGCTCTTAATTTGCCTATAGTAAATGACTTGGACATGCAAGCTCATCTCTAGCAAGGACGGTCCTCTGGCGGTCGGTGCCGTACTAGTAGATCACCATCGTCACCATGGGGCGGCAGGGGGTGCATAGTGCTGCAGAAGGGGCAGCGGCTGGTGGCATTTAGGGCTTGCTTAAAACTTGGGAATTAGGGCTCCAATCCATAAATTTTATTTGTTTAGGTCAGCTCGATTGGATTCAGGCCTGGATGCAGGCTGGGCTCTGACTTGTATTTTTTAAAATATTTTGGGCCTAAGTCTGACTCGAAGTTCGAAAAAATATTTTGGGCCGGGCTTGGGTAGGGGTGTAGCCTAGCCCAACCCGACCCATTTCCAGCCCTAACCCTGTACTACCCCTAGTTGCCCATAAACGCCCTTTCATCTGTTATTCTTTTAAATGTTCTCTCCTTTGCTTATTTTTCTTTCAAACCCCAACAATTTTTTGAGTCCCTCTACTTTAGCTATCCTCCACCATCTTAGATCCTTATACTGATTTCTCTTACAAAATACTGAGAAACAGTCAAATGATCTTCAAGTCCTTTGTGCAGATTTTCTTGATATCTCTTTCTTTTGATATAAGAGCTTATTGATTGCTCTAATTTTTGACTCTGCAAACACTTCTAAACTCCAAACCTTGATGAGGACAGGATTTGGTCCCTGGTCACTAAGTCCTTTTGTCAAAGACTTCGCTATCTTCCCTTTTTTTTTTTTTGGTAGAAAAAGACTTTGTTATCTTGATAGGTACCTTTTGATATACAATTTTTACCTATCATATATTATATGATCAATTTGTATATAAAATTATCATGATTTCATATAATTTTTCAATAATGTATTATCCTAACATGTCCTTGGTATCAAATTGTTTATAATTTTGATTCTTTTGTGCATAATTTTAACTTTCATGCATATAATTTTTATCTACTTATTTGTAATTTGATTTATTTTTATATGGTTTATTATCCTTTATGAGTATGGCTGGCCAAAGAAAAAGTGACTTAGGGAGGTACAGCCATTAGAATCAAACATATGAAGCAATGATGAGATTTGACTTAATAACTAGAAGGAAGATGGCATGGAAAGCTTGGATGGAGAAGAAGAGAAAGGAAGAAAGGGAGTAAGGGGAAATAGGAGGATGATAGGATTCAACAGGTTGAGAAATGGGAATTAGATTTGACTTGAGGTAAGGACAGATGGGGCAGGGAAAATTTGGGTAGAGAAAGAGAGAGAGCAGAAGGGAAAGGATTTTGCAATCATGGGTATGGAAGAATTTTAATCAATATAGCTTCAAATTAGTTAATTTATATTAAACATTATGAAAACTATGAAAGCAGGGCTGAAGATAAAATTCTTAATCTATAGGGACTAAAATAAAATCCCAATCAAAGTAAGGACTAGGAGATGAGTTCCATGGCCGCTAAGTTCATTCATGAGCCCTTCGAATCACTTGGCTAAGCAGTTAGTTAAAAACAAGCCAACATACCTAAAGAGAAATTCTTTGTGTACTGTGGGTAGTGCAGAAAATTCAATGTGGAGCGCACCGCATTATGTGATTGGTTCACGTACCATTACTTTTCAATGCGTATTTAATGCCTACAGTTCTATTTTTTCATTTAAAAATTTTACATGATGAAAATATCTCTATTTTTTGAAAAAAATTATGATATTCTATGACATATTATGACTTCCTATACATAGGATGTCATAATATGGCCCAGAAAATTATGATATTTTGTAGCATATTTATTGAAAATTATGTCTCAAAGTCAAACGTCAGTCTGTTGATGGTTGAGCTTATTATTGTAATTGTATATGAATTATTGAATTAATAAATATTATTTAATTTTTTCATCATCATATATTTTATATTTTGAACTCCTGTTATGTGATGAAGTCCTTAGGACTATTTGATTCGATATAGGAGGATATATCATTTAATCCTTAAACCTTAAGTTTACAATCAAATGATATACTATTATTAGGATGATAGCTATATCAAGTATAGATCGTTGTGTACCATATATATTGGTTATCCTCTTAATCAAAAAGTGTAGAGACACTAATATGGCATGTAAGTGAGATGTAGGAGTACATCTCACTGAATGTGACCAACTACTGAGTACTCTGCTGTCAAGAGTAGCTCACAAAAGATATGGGTATAAGTATTTCTCCGACCTGAGATCATCATGGTAACTTGCAAGCAACTCACTGTACTTTGATGCTGAACTATCTGAATTTTTAATTCAGTGATGAAAATTTTTTGGACATAATCAAATACTTCAGAAGTTGATGTGTGAGTTAAGATGGAATTGATCCCTCTGAGAAAGTAGGAGTTAATATATCAGTGTATTTCAATTCAATAAAATCTCGATCGGGATAATCCATGCGATGGATTTTAAAAATTGAAATACAATGTAGATGATCATATCAGGATTAACAGTTAAACCCTAGGTCATCTTGAGTATTTGGATCAAAGAGATAAATTATACAATAATCATATGCCAATAGGTACTTGAATGATGCTTCGCAACTTTCGACCTATCTAGACGTCGGGTATCATTACTAGATGGTCACTTTGATTGGTATAGGAAGATTATTCCTATACTATCGACTTAGGTTCAAACTTATGGGGTCACATCCAAAAAAAGTTTTTGACTGATCATATGGCTAATCGATGATTAAAAATTATTTCAGGATAAAATAGTCAATTCTATTGATGATTAACTCTGTACAAAAGTTATAATAAATTAATTCATTAATTGCTGATGAATTATAGAAAAATTGATTAGTAATTAGATTGCTAATTAGCTTAATTTAATTGACATTAAGATTTGGATCACATCTAATTAAATTGGATTCAATTTGATTTGACCCGATTAGGTTATGAGATGACCTAATTGCTAAGGATGTTCGATTTCTGATTTGATCAGGATTTGAGCTTGATTAATTTTTGATTTGATTAAGATTTAATTAAAATTATTTACTATATAATTAGATTAGGTTTAGTGATTCAATTGGATCTAACCTAATTTGATTGGGTTAAAAATATAATTGGATGAGTAAACAATTCGAATTCAAATCCCTTGTGTCTCCTTTCTCTGTGCCCTCTTATTCTTCACACGAAAAAAAAAAATTTATATAAATTTTTCTCATACCTAGAAGCTTTTCTATGTCTACATCTGATTTTTATTAAATTAGAAATTGATTGATTTAAATTTGAGTTCAAATAGATTTGAATTTGAATGAAAATATAGAGTCCAAATTGACTTAGACTCTTCTCTTCACGCCATCATCTTTCTCCATGCATAAAGTATTTTTGCATGAGATTTTTTACACCATTCTAATGTTGGTCAACCTCTCTTTGAGTTCATAAGATAAGAATAAAGTTTGATTCAAAATTTAATTCAAATTTGATTTGTATTGGTGATAAAGATCAATCAACAATTGAAATTGAACCAAAACTACCTTCTCCTTATCCTTATCTTTCATGAGATGCCACCCTTAAGAAGGGATCAATTTTGTGTGAGATTAGAAGTGATTTTTGGCATGAGAAATATGAGAGTTGGGGTATGAAAAGTTGAGAGTGGGTTGGACTTTCTTGTGTGAGAAACAGAGAAAGTATTCTTCCTCTCGGGTGTGAGGTGTTGGGTCTAGGGTTTCAACTCTAATTTTTGTGAGAAGAAAAATATAAAAGTGAGTATTGTTCAATCTTCCACACCACCATTTTCTTGTAAAGCTTTATCTTCTGATCTGAAAAAGTTCGAAAGATCCAAAGAAAAGAGCTTGGATCAGTCATCTAGAGCCTTCGACGCGAGCTAGCACTCCTACAAAGAAAGATCCGATCAGGACTTCGAGTGGATGATTTGTAGAGGTCGGATGACTTATGCAGCTGCTCGATATCAGCGAGAGCTTTGTACCATATCTACCAGTAGCAAAGATCATCGACTCATAAAAAGATGATAAGATCTGAACTCAACCGATGTGATCTAAAGGTTAGATCAGATTCAAAGTATTGATGTGATTGATATAGTTTTTTTATTTTATATTAAATTTTATATATAAATTTTTTATATCATAAATTCTTAATTGATAGTTTAGATCTAATCCAAAGTATGTTTAGAAGATTAAAATATTTAATCTTTTATTTTTTATAATAAAATTTTAAAAATACATGCTTTAAACTATCTATTTTTTCTTCAATTGATATCAGAGCCCAATTTCTTATGACATAAATTTTTTTTGCATATAATCTAATATTATATATATTTAGATCTATAATTTAATTAAGATTAGATCTAATATATGATATTTATATTTGAAATTAATTATAGATCTGATCACATAAACTGATATAAGGTTGTCCTGCTGTATGGTTTACCCCTTACAGTGCAAAGATTATCCTAATTTATGCTAATATTTATAAAATTTAATTTTAATTATTTAGATTAGATCTAAATAATTAATTTAAAATCTGAGAAGTATAGTAATCTGATTGGATAGATCCTCATAGCTATCCGATCATAGGAGAAATCAGAGTTTCGCAACTCTATTTACCTATTTGATGGGATCTTCTATGGTATGTAGGGGTACTGCACGGTCTTTTCCATGATGATAAACAACAAAAAAAAATTTAAAAATTTATTTTAAATTTAAAATAATATATATTAGATCTAAAATTAATATTTTGATCATTAGATGATTGATTGTGAAAATATTTTATAAAATTAAAAATTATTTTTAAATATCGAACCCAAATTCATATCAGCCCAAAACTTAATTAAGAATTAAACGATATAGATTTGAGAATCAAAGGTCTAAAGCTTTAATTTTATAATTCATGGGTTAACGGGTTAGCTCGAGTCAAGTCCATTTAACTAGATTAGACCTAGGGTTAGAAATTATTGATAATGGATCATGTTAGTAATTGATCAAATCTAATTAAAAGTTAATTCTGATTGGATCAATTTCTTCTCTTGATTAATTTCAATAGTTGTAGTTGAACAAAACCATATCTTTGATTAGACCAATATGAACTTTGATTGTAGCTCCATGGTCAAATCTAAGTCTATAAGTTGATCAAATTGAAAATGACTAACTAGTTGGTGTTTAAGATAAGTATGGTAGCTTTGATCAGTAGTCATTAATGGGAGCTATTCGTATAGACTGAATCTATATCGAGTTGATGGCATACCCTTCCATCGATCTCACTTACCTGGCCAACATGATAAATCATGTTTTAATTAGATTACTTAATGATTGGAGTTGACCCATGCTAACTAGAAAATTAGTATGACTGATTTAAATGCCCCTAGTTCAACTTATCTTAAGTCTTCTTTATGATTTGGTGAAGTCAGTGGGAGGATTTATAATTGGTTGGCTAGACTAGCTTATGTCTGATCTTCTTTAATCTGATTTGGTAAAGTCAGTGGGAGGATTAAGATTAACTGATCAAGTCTTTTCTTATCTCTCAATTCAACTAATTAAATCTTCTAAAATTGTTAGGTCCCTAAAAATAAAATAGTTATGGTGATAATTAGATCATAGCCTTCCATTAAGTTAGATGATAATGAGTCCAACAGTTTAGATGATCATTGAAGGCACCACATGCCTGGTGCTTATCTGGTTGTCAAAATTATCATTCATAATATGTTGATTTAGTTATACTTTCTGATGATAGTCAGATTGGTCGAGCCACACTCGAACCTGATCACTCGTTTGTTAAATACACTAAATTCTGGTATGTTAATGGTTGGACCTAATCAGAACTTTCAGTGGAGACACTACATGCCTGCTGAAGAGGTGTTTGGGGCAAAATTGAATGTTAGAAATTATTTAGTGAAACAATCGATTAAGAACCTACCTATAGGTGCACAGTGGTTGGTTAAGCCACACTCGGGCCCATGTGCAGCACATGTGGATTTTAGTACCGACTAAGAAATTAGTGTAATTTCTCGAATTGAAGATAGAAGCTACTAATTCGAATAAAATAGTGAAAAAATCTTTAGACTAAAATCCATATCTTTAGGCTTAATCAATTCATATACTAATTAAGTTTTGATTTTTTTTTTGTAGTTATGGCCACCACCTTGTCACTCCGATTACTATTAGATAGTGATAATTGATGGGACCAAATTTTGATAGTTGGTATCGACAGTTCAAAATAGTCTTGAAGCACGAACAGATCTTATATGTATTGACATATTCGAGATCTGAGGAGCCATCTCGAACGCACGTAGCACGGTCAGAGACACTTATTAGAGTGGCTCAACGATCGAACTATGATTCGTTGTATTATGCTAGTGGCAATGAATAATGAGTTCAGCCATCATTTCGAGAATGCTCAGCCATAGGATATGTTGCAAATATTGAACGAGTCCCTAGGCACACCTGACGACTTGAGAGATACAAGACTAGTTGTGTCATCTTCAACGCTCGAATGAGGGAAGGAGCGTCAGTCACCGATCATGTACTATATATGATCGAGATGATTGAGCGCTTAAGCAAGTTTGACTTTTTTCTACATGAGCAGTTGAAAAAAGATGCCATTCTGAACTCTCTACCCAAATCCTACCTCCCTTTTCTTACTCATTTTTGAATGACAAAGCCTACGGTCAACTACCATGATTTGCTGGGGTTGTGCAAAATTTTGAGGAGGATCACCAGCTTCACAAGGAGTCAGTGAATGTTATGGGAGGATCTTCTTCTGGATGTCGATCCTTTAAGAAAGAAAAGAAAAATAAGAAGAACAAGAAAAGAGTGCAAAGTTCTGGAGCACCCAAACCCAGTCAGACCAAAATATCCAAGTCTGATCAGAGTCAGACGGAATGCTTCTACTGCAAGAAGCAAGGGTACTAGAAGAAGAATTATCCTCAGTACATTATCTCCTTGGATCCGAACAGGCCGAGAAAGAAGTAAGTTGTTACTGGATAAGATAATTATATGATAACACCTTGTAATTTCTCAATTTATAATTCTACTATCTGGGTATTAGATACCAGAAGTCCTTTTAATATTTGTAATTCGTTGCAAGGTCTGCAGGTCAGTAAAAAATTTAAAGAAGATAAAAGATTCCTTAATGTTGGAGATGGAAGATCAGTTTTAGTTCTAACGTTAGGGACCATTAAGCTTGTATTCAAGTCCAATGTAATTGTTCTTAGTGAATATCACTTTTGTCCTTTCTTTTTATTGAACATTATTTCTGTAGGCCTCTTGGCTATGTACAGTTATGAAATTTCAATAAAAAAATAATTTTAATATCATTATGAATAGTATTAATGTGATGAATGGACAGTTGAACAATAGTATTTACAGATTATCATGATCTGTTAGTGTAATGTACACATCCAACAAATGCTCTAGAAATAGTGATGTCTCCGATATCTACCTTTGGCACTATAGGTTAGGTTATATTAACAAGAACAGAATAAATAAGTTGATACAAGAGAAAATCTTCGAAGTTAGTGATTGTGAATCACTTCCAACCTGTGAGTCCTGTCTTCTTGAAAAAATGACCAGTCACCTTTTATTGAAAAAGGTGAGCGAGCCAGTGAAGTTCTAGGTCTGATACATACTGATGTATGTAAACCGATGAACATCAGTGTCAGAGGTGAATATTATTATTTCATTACATTTACAAACAACCTATCAAAGTATGGGCATATCTATTTAATGACACATAAGTCAGAATCGTTTGAAATATTCAAACGATTCCGTAATGAAATAGAAAAATAAACTGAAAAGAGTATTAAAACTCTTCAATCTGATCGAGGGGGAGAATACCTCTCCAGTGAGTTTCTGACATACTTAGAAGAGAATAAAATTCTCTGGCAATGAACCCCTCCTAGAATACCACAGCATAATAGTGTATTAGAAAGGAGGAATCGAACCCTATTAAATATGGTTTGGTCCATGATGGGCTTTGCAAATCTGCCGATCTCTTTTTGAAGATATACACTCGAGTCGGCTTGTTATATTTTAAATAAAATTTTGAGTAAGTCTGTAAGTAAAATACCACATGAGATGTGGATAAGGTGTAAGCCAGCACTCTTTCACCTTAGGGTTTGGAGATATCCGGCTTATGTCAACATTTGAAAACTGATAAGTTTGAACCTAGGTCTGACAAATATCTATTTGTAGGGTACCCAAAAGAGACCAAGGAGTATTATTTCTATCTTGCTGACGAATAGAAGGTATTCATCAGTAATAGGACAGTCTTTCTAGGAAAGGAGTTCCTTGAGGAAGGAACTAATATCTCAAAGATTGAACTTGATGAAGTTCAATCGGTAGAAGAACCGACACAATCTAGTAAACTTATAAAGTTGGACTTGATTAGATCAAATTTGAAACCTGTTGTAGAAACATCTTTAAGAAGATCCGATAGAGTATCGCATCAACCGGATAGATACTATGATTTTTTGATTCGAAGCGATGATCCGATTGAACTCAATGAGAATAATGAAGATCCGATCACCTATATGGATGCGATGCAGAGGTCTGACTCTGATAAGCAGCTGAAAGTCATGAAATTTGAAATGGAGTCCATGAAAGTCAACATTGTATGGACATTGGTTGACCCACCTAAAGGGGTAAAACCTATAAGGTGTAAGTGGATCTTCAAAAAGAAAAAAGACATAGACGAGAAGATGGAGACCTATAAAGCCCGTTTGGTTGTCAAAAGTTACTGTCAGTATTATGGTATTGACTATGATAAGATATTTTCTCTTAAGACGATGCTCAAGTCCATTCGGATTATGCTTGCGATAGTAGTATATTTGGACTATGAAATCTGACAAATGGATGTGAAAACAGTCTTCTTAAATGGGAAGCTGGAAAAAGATATGTATATGATACAACTTGAAGATTTCATATCCACAGATGAGTCTAAGGTGTGCAAGCTTTAGAGGTCCATTTATAGACTTAAGCAAGCATCTTGGAGTTGGAATATACGGTTTGATAAAGTGATATGAACATATGGCTTC